>NW_010235316.1:76942-82584 GCF_000690775.1 Eurypyga helias
GCAGAAGGGACCCACACTGGAGAAATCAGAGGAGAAAACTGCAGCCTGCGGGAAGGACTCATGCCAGGGAAGTTCAAGGGCTGTCTCCTGTGGGAGAGAACCCCAGTTGGAGCAGGGGCAGAGTGTGAGGGGTTGTCCCCCTGAGGAGGGAGGGGCAGCAGAGACAAGATGTGATGACCTGCCCATGAAACCCCCATCCCCTGTCCCCCTGTGCTGCGGGGAGGGGAGGAGGTAGTCTGGGAAGAAAGGAGGGTGGGTGAAGGTTTTTAAGACCTGTTTTGTTTTGTCTCTCATCATCCCACTCCAATTTGATTGGTAACCGATTAATTTTTTCTTCCCCAAGTCAAGTCTGTTTTGCCCATGACCATAACAGGTGAGCAATCCCTCCCCTTGCCCTAACCCACAAACCTTTCCTTGTTTTTTCTCCTTCCCATCTCACCGGGAGGAGTGAGCAAGCAGCTGCCTGGTCTTTAAATTCCTGGCATTTGTATGACAACACCCAAGATCAATGCCATATATAACTGAAAGAAATACCTGTCTCTTTCTAGAAGCTAGGTACCACATATTATTTCCCAAGACAAAAAGGATACCCCCTTCAATGAAAGCTGGGTAGTAAAAATAATCAGAATAGTTTTATGAAGAATCAAAGAGGAATGAAATACCTCTGCAAGAAGTCCTAGCTAACTCAAGAAGATGTCAGATAAGATCTGTTTCGGGAAAATTAAGCGCCTTATTCTTTTTAGACACAAATTAAAATAAGGAGGAAAAAATATCAGGAGATATTAACTCCGTTTCTGATGAATCACTTCAACACTGCAGAGAAAGGAATGGTCTCATTCATTCTTTTTCACCTCACATTTGACCACCTACTATTTAATTTACAGATATTAAAATAAAATCTTACAGAACTATCAACCAAATAATACTCACTGTACCTCCATTTTAGTCTATTCTAGATCATATTTAACACAAGACCATAGATGTCATCACACTACAGGCTTCCCCATAAAATCTGAGTAGGTATAATACTTATTTTTGTTCTAGTTGGAGTTCAAATATTATTCATAGCAGAATGCTCCACCACAAACAGCACAATCAAAATAGTTTCCTAGGGCTTTGCAACCTGGAAAAACCTTGGTTATAAGACCCCCATAAGAATAATTAAAGTTTCAAAGTTTCATCCTCTGGCATTCATACTAAAACTCACTGCTAATGAAATTCTTTGTATCACTATTATGTTATGTGGAAGCGATCCACACCTCTGGTTAAAAGTCAAGAGACCACTTCAAAGGACAAAGTAAGGTGAAAATTGGGAAAACATGCTTCTGGACGTCTGAAGACATTTATTCTGAAAATATGCTTGGTTCTTCTCTACCTTAAAGTCTAAGAGAACAAAGAAAACTCAAGCTGCCCAGCAACTGCAGAAACACCAGTCAGGTATGCCTAAAGAGCACCAGTGGACTGAGAAGACTAAAATGTAGTTTAACCAATGCAATAAACTTAAAGAGGAAATTACTTGTGTGTGGATTTACTGCAACAGTCTTGTCTTTGAGGAGAAGCGAGGCAGATCAGTAAAAACTAATTTGTACAATGTGCTTCAAAGACAGGACTACTACAGGGACTTTGTAGAAACAAGCTCTAAGGTAATAAAAGAAGATTCAAAGGTAAGTGGAAAAATTATTGCTGAAACCCTTGACAAACAGATTCCACAAAGGAGACTGTCAACAAGAATATTCAGTAGGAGGGTACTAACATCTTTATCGTAGCTGTGGCTCACTCTTAAGTAACATTTATTTCCTTAGGAACCCCTATAAGTAAATGAAAAGGCCATTCACTGACCAAAACCATAGGGAGAATGTTGTCTTTCTAATTGGATTTTCTTTATATTGGCGACTCCTTGTCTTAGGACACAAGAAATAGAGGCCCAAATCAGCTTTTTTATAACAAAGAATATAACTGTCTTAAAGCCGAGTAAAGGAAATTTTCATGTGCATAGGACAGTAACAAGCAGAAAAACAAAATCCTTCCCTGCCCACAAAATAAAGGAAGTGTTCAGAGACTTCCTAGTCATGGCTATAACCTTAAAAACCGTAAATTGTACAACAGTCCCAGGGCTAAAGACATGTTAACCACCATTTGTGTCAGCGAGAACAAGTCTCAAGCTTTGTTCAAAATTTCACTGATGCTTACTCTACCAAAACTCAGCTGACATCCTTCAGCACACGACTTATTTTCAAAACTTCAGGCTTCAGAAAGTGCTGCAGATATGTAATTTATTCTGTCTTTAAAAGAAAGAAAAATGGAAGTATTGGGTTTGTCCTCAGCTATGCTAAACAGGCTAGCCACATTATAAATGCTTCTGTTCAAGACAACACATTTGTGCACTCTTATATGTGTCATTAGTGGTTCACCACTAGCTTAGGAATCTGCAAAACCATGTATACACAGTCCTGAAAGAAATCCCACCCCAAATATTAAGCTATTTTACATTCATAGATATTTAAATTATCAAAAAAGCCTTCAGGGTCAACAATAGTTCCTCTCCACTGTTTATAACCACAAACAGAGTTTCTTTTGCAAGTTCTGTCGCTAAATAAGGGTGGTTTTTGCATCAACAAAAACAGCTTAATGTTAAAAACAGTCCCCCCCCTCAACCTCCTCTTAATTCTTGTGTAAGTTTCTACTTCAACAACTGGAAAAATACTTTACATACAGTGGCACAATTTATATGTTCATTTAACATATGAAAATTTCATCTTAGTTCTGACACGTGAGTAAAATCTGAACTCAAAGTTTCTTGTGTTTTGCATTGGTTTAGGTACTTTCAACAGGACATGTGGAAGACTGCTACAAGAGTACTGTAACATACATAGGTTACAATGATCATGCAATTTGGATTCTCTTTGGCTTTCAAAACACTTAGATTGTCTTCCAAACTAAAGATTTCACAAGGCAATGCAACAAGAGGTGACCACAATGTTTTTGATCCCTGAATCCATGTCAAACTTGCTGTATCTCTCTGCCACTGACGGACAATGCTGCTTTCAAGTAAAAAGGAGTAACAAACATACTTGCATACACTTTGAACTTTCTACTTCTTTATGTTTCATCTCAGCCTTTGTGGAAAAACTGCACACTGATAAGCCTAAATTAGTAAGATTCTATGAAATGAACATAAAAAGTACTAAATTCACAGATGAAAGCATCTGAAATGTGAAAATCATTTAAGTTGTATAAGAAAGTCTTTCAACTTAATATTGTATTTAAGATCCCTCAGGTGAAAACTATTTTATTGGACATCATTTTTGTAAAGGGAGTATGTTAGCACTGCAGTGCAGGCTGACCTGAGCTAACCCACGCATCCTAAAGGAAACTCCTTATAGGATGGTAGCTAAATAGGACTACGTGTAATACTGCCACATTACTGATGCTAAACCACTTCTGGTACCTTACACAGTCATTTCACAGCTGCAGTACTTCTACAGTGCACCACATTATGCAGTGTAAGCATACCCTAAGGAAATACAGTGCCTCAAACCAAGTGAAACCATGGAAATAAGTATCTCAGAACAAGGTATGGTGACGATTTTTAAGACGTACACACTTACTACCTCTTATTAAAAAGGAATTGAGCTCCTCACGCATTGAGGACACAGCCATACATGAGAACTCGCTGATACTATTGGTAATTAGCACAGCCCCAGAAATATAAACAGCACTCCAGAAATACAGGAATAAAACCAAGAGCTCATTCAAATACTAGTTTTAACAAATGCTGCTTATTTGAGGATTCAGGCAAATACATACCAGATCTTTATTATTTCAGAGAGCCTTAATTTGAATTGCAAAACAATTTAAATCCTTTAAATGCTGGAAGAGATCTTAAAAAAAAAAAAAAATCTCTATTTCAATAAAGAGGAGTTATCCCTACACCGCACAAATTTTTTGGACGGACTCCTAGCGAATTAATCATTTAACTTACCTGGCCTGGCTGGGGGGATAAACAGTTAATAACCTCCTCCAGCATCACTGGTATGTGCAATCTTCCAAAATTATTGTTTTCTGTACTTTGAGTCAACTCTTCAGTCTCACATTTCTGGGCAGTTTGTTCCTTTAACTCACAGTCAGAACACTTTTTCGCTGAAGAATGGATCTGTCTGGCCAAAGTAGCCACATTTATTGACTTCAGTTTTAAGTTGTGCAGAAATAAACATTTGTAAACTTGGCACAGACACTGAGATAACATTTTGGAGTTGATCAACCTAGAAAAACAGTAGATTATGGGAATTACTTTGAAGCAAATATTTAAAACAGTAGGTTTGTTCATAAAACATAGTGGAAATACTCTAAAGCATTACACAGTCCAAGATTCTCAACGTCATCTACATATCAATCATAATCAAGCAACAATAGTTTTCTTTTAATCAGGAACACCTTTTCCTTTTCATTGCCAGGACTAACAGTGTTATAATGTCCCAGAAATGCTATCATGAAACGACTAACCAAATCTGAGCACAACCAGAAGAGTGCCTTTACTTCCAAACTGTTGCCCTCCGTTTTGCCCAAGACACATGCTCTGAACAGCAGCACTCTGGCTGCCAGGTTTCCCACAGTTACAAAGGCAACGGGCAAATCAAATACTGTAATCATATACAAAACGGTGCTATAATTTAGTGTTACGCATGCAGCAAATACATAGTTTTCATCATGCATTACATCTTGCAATATAAAATATTTCAAGCACAGCCAGAAGCAAGAGTTCTCCAGGGTGTAACTGAAATAGTGCTCTCAACCCTGGAAACGTCAAAGTGGTTAGCTAGGTAGCTTCAATTGCATGGACAACTAGTGTTTTTTTCACCCCTGTCCATAACACTCCAAAATCAAGTCAGTAATCTACTATTAGAACGTTACATGACTACAGCATTTCTTTATCTTCCATAAAAAAAACTTGAAAGCTTAGGATAGGTGATAAGAACACTTCTTTATAAGATAACTGTATTTCTTTAGGAAGCTGAGACCTTCTGTAATATTATGTTGTATACTCTCTCCTGAGAGGCAGGAAGGTGGCAACTTTTGACATAAAACCATTGGAAATCATGCCATCTTATAATCATGTTATTAACATAAGGGCAACCTTATGTTAACTATCAGATTTTTACTACATGCTCTGCTTGGATTTACCTAGCCAGAGGCTTGCCTGTATTGTGTCTGCAGAGATGAGAACATGCAGAGTCACCACCTCTGTAAAGTTATTCTCCTGATAATTTAAGCTTTAGCTGGGTAATATTTCCCCTTACCTTAAATTTGGAAGCACGTATCACTCCACAACCCTACACACAGCCCTGAGGTTTAACGAACCACAACGCCTCTACAGAAATTATTGTATGAACAGGGCCAAGACCAACACCCACCATCCCACTCACGCTGCCCTACGCTGGTCCCAGCTCAGGAAACGTTCACACCGTGGACATTGCTTACACCGGTGATCAGCCACCCACCCCGCCAGACCCAAGAGGAAGACCCCCTCACCGCAGGCTCTGCCCCTCAGCCCACAGGGACGTTGGCGCGCACCCCCCCATCACCGCGCCCAGAACCCCCGCTCCCCCCTGCAGAGGCTCAAAGGCGGGAAGCGCCGCGCCCAC
>NW_010235317.1:0-4718 GCF_000690775.1 Eurypyga helias
AAAAAAAAAAAAAATTACTTCATCCAACGCTGTATGAATATTACACAGACTGTTTCAGTTTGCTCCACTGCCCTCAGGTCACGCTCGACAAAGCACAGTGCATAACTAGCAACTTTCACCGACCGAGAAAAGAAGAAAACCAGACAACATGAAAAACTGCCTATTCGTGAGGTCAAGAGACCTCTAAGTGACCATAACGATACTGTCAGAGTAACAGATCCCTGTATTTAATTCCCCGAAGCCTAAGACAGCACATACCTTTCGTGGAAAGCTGAAAATCAAACCTGTGTTTTGGAGTGCTGCAGTGACAGCGATAGCTGGCTGAGGATTTGCAGGATTTTGCGACGCAGGGCATTTTTCAGAGCCAAACGTACCCACGTCAAGTCTGGCCCAGGCTGCTGTTGTGTCAGGCAATGCACTGGAGGATGCCATTCTGCTACTCCACAGAAGCGAAGCTCTCTGAAATCACTCCAAAGTATATTGATATATCTTTTAAACCAAATTTGATACATTTGATGTTTGATAAAAAAGCTCAAAAACCCCCTAAAAAAACCCAGAAGCTGCAAATAATAAAGCCGCATAAAAATGAAAATATTTTGCCAGAGATAAGGCAGTGGGAAGTAAAGATGTAACTCTGGGTCCTTAACTATCCCAGGGCAAACCATGTCCCTTTAGACTGTAAACAATAATCTAAAACCCGACGGATTCTTCCGACAGCTAGCGGCCACCACAGACCTTGGAGCACCCAAACTGTTGCACTCCTCCCAGGTTCCTTCACATACAAACTGCAAAGAAATTCAGCTTCTTCATTTCTTTCCCTGCAGATGACAAAAAAGGTGAATCCCAGTGTGTTTGCAAAACAGAAAGGAACCCCAAAACCAAAAGAAACCCCAGCTGTATCAAACAACCTACGTGTCATTGGCCTGTATGTGTTTTTTGAGCCACATACAGATATTAGGCTGCTATCTGTGCCCTGGTCCGAGGGTAAGCTAAATAAACAGGACCTGGAAAACCACTGGACATGACGAGAAATCACTGAACGTAACAGATACCAGAACCCCAGCTGTATCAAACATCCTACGTGTCATTGGCGTGTGTGTGTTTTTTGGAGTCACATACAGGTATTAGGCTGCTATCTGTGCCCTGGTCCGAGGGTAAGCTAAATAAACAGGACCTGGAAAACCACTGGACATGACGAGAAATCACTGAACGTAACAGATACCAGTATGAGAAGCTGACAAAAGGGATAGCGCTCTGAGGAATGGCTGGATCTCCCAGGTGGTTATGGGGGAGTTAGGCGAGAAACGGCTGAACTGCATAATCAGAGATGAATACTGGGGATGCAGAGTCTTGAAACGCCAACTATGCCAAGGTCATCACAACTCTAGTACCGTATAAAGCTAAGATTACCTAGATAATAGTATGAGAAATACGAAGTTTGGATAACCAGAAATACAAAACTTTGGGTAGTGCCCTTGGGCACGACAGCTGGAGCAGGGCAGACAACAAATCCTATCTGTCAGTTTGGTACACCACACTAGCCAAACCTGTTTCTGCACTCAGGAGGACCTGCAGTTTTCTTTGGCTAACAGGAGAGCACCCAGAGGAACAGACTGAGCTTCCCCGTAGCAGGATGCATGTTCCAGGCCTGAAAAGCATCAGCAACTAACCATCGCTTCCTAACAGTATTCAGCAGTACCTTTCAGGCAGGCACTATATTTAGAAGGCCTGCTTACGTTCAAGAGAGGAGCTGTTTAGAGGACTGCTGCTCCTATAAACACTCATTGTAAGTTACATTCGTGGAGGACTGATGACCTTGAACCATCGACGCAAACTAGCTTACACAGTACAGATGACAGTTGTCAATAGATTAAATATCCTAGTAGCTGGAGAGCGAGCTAAATTTATCCATATTTGCAAACCACTTCAGAGGATCACAATTTATATGCCAAAATGACCAGACGGGCATTCTTCGTAAGCACAGAAACACATGAATTAAAACCTTAACAAGGCAAACTTCCCAACTTGCTATATCCTCACACCAACTAACTTCCCAGCTCTCCATGCCTCTCCTTCCCACGTTGACAGCTCTTGAAAATCTGAAGGTCTCCACAGACTTCTTGCAGTTCAACGTACTCAAACAGCTCTTCTGATGAGAAGGATTTCAGCC
Organism: Eurypyga helias; assembly: GCF_000690775.1. Lineage (NCBI taxonomy): Eukaryota > Metazoa > Chordata > Aves > Eurypygiformes > Eurypygidae > Eurypyga > Eurypyga helias. Next base: position 2,171 of record NW_010235317.1, read on the forward strand.
TGGAAATGTCTCAGCTGAGGATGTCCTGAACAGGAATAAAACTGGTGGATCCTTTCAAAAGAAAAATCATACCAAAGAAGTTCCAAAATTATACAGTAAATAAATTTTATTTCATCTGGGCTCTTGTCAGATTAGTGCTGTCAACAGTCACAGTTATGTATTAACTATTTACAAATTACAGTAACGTACTGTTTCTCCAGAAAATGTAAGTACAAAAGCTAGGAGTAAAGAAATGAGGTACTGCAATTTGGATTTATTGTAGGCAAAAGCATATAGGAGTGACCTTTAGCAAACAATCGTAAGATCAAATCGGAGAGTAGTCATCAAGTGTGCCTAGTTCATCAGGAAAATCACCTCAACTGCTACCCATCCAAAAATGTATTGCACAACTCATTCAAAAATAAAAAATAAATAGAACAAACAAACCATTTATTTCAACTCTTAAAAAACACCCAGTAAAGCCTGTATAGAGATACAGTAGTGGGCAATTCCTTCCTAGGATAAAGTCTTTTCTGTCCTTTAAAAAAATAACCTTTAACACAAAATAGAAAACAGTGTTCCATAGAAGAGACTCATCACCAGATAACCCCTGGTTAGCGTTTCTTGTCAAGGCAAACTGAATGGTCCGAAGGTGGGAGTTTTGGTTCTTGCTGTTCCATCTGAGACCTTCAATGACTGCTTTTCTTCTTATTCCTTCTCAAGGGACAACAACAGAGATATGAACGTGTTTCTAAGCAGCAGTGTCATAAGCCATTCTCGTCACCATTTCTTCGAGACAGTCGTAGCCATGACTAGAAGAACGAGAAGTTGAAGCAAACGTTACCTTCCTGACAGCAACTGAGAAGCACTTCACATGAAAATAATAACGATGATGTTTATTGGTAGGAACAGCAGATGGAAGAATTTCAGATAAGTCAAACTGCCAAGCTATTAACTGATTTTGAGCAAGTAATTCCATTCCAGTATCTTCAAAACAGTTGAGGAAGCGTGATAAAAACTAAATAACCTGTAGCAAAACAGTCAGGAGACTCACTGGAAACAGTCTACCACATCATTGCATCTTCAACCAATGAAAGTGGTCCCTGCTGCACGAGGGCCCGTCATCAAAATTGAAATGATAGAGTAAAATTTTGGGGCTAGGAAAAAGCCTCCTCTACCAGGAGAGGTTTCCACAAGGAAGTCAGCATCATCTTAGTTTCTAAGTGTTATCCACGCGATTGTATTATCCCATTTGTTGGCTGTCGACTGACAGAAGTCACCAAAATACTTGAGATAACGTTACAAACCAGTAATGAGGGTGGAACGGTTCCCCCCCACATTACCTAGAGTTATGAAAGCATAGCAGGTAATTGCTGACATTAAGGTCCAAATCAAGCCCTTCTGTCACACGCTTCAAACGTGGCTGGGAATGCCTGAACTCTTTACACCAGCATTACAGGCAGCATGAGGAGAGTTTAAGTTCCAAACACTCTCTGCAACAGTGTTGTAAATAGCTTTCTCCCATCGCTACCAACAATTTATTTTCAGCAGAGGGCTAATAAAAACAGCTGCTGATTTTGTCAAGAAGCGATCAAGGCTAGGAGGCAAACAGTCCAAACTCTATCGCGTTGGAAGTGCAATCAACTGCATCTTCCATTGTATGCGAAGGTTTCAAAGAACACAAAATAAAGTAGAAACCCTGACTGTTTGCTAAGATTAACGGATTTTTTTCCTTTGAAACAGGTATTACTTTGTACTGAAGGCTATACTTGCGTGACTGCAACAGAGGAAGATCGCCTCTCAACTGTCTTGCGGTGACTGGCAACGGCAACAGCCTCAGTTAATCCATGCTGCTCCGGCAGTGGTGCAGGAAAGCCGCTGCCTTTCAGCCGACAACGGCGATTGCTTCGCATGCACTCAATCAATTCCTGGTAACCACGCAAAGCTTTTCAGTTGCAGAGGAGGAAAAGGAAAGTTGGGCTCACCAGATCCTACAGAATTCTTCTGAAGTTGTCATATACCACCCACAACTCAAATTATAACCTGTCAGGCAGTGCCAAAAGTTTTCCCTACTCCCCTCTCAAGCCCTGCTGCTTGCCTGTCGCTCGTTTAGCTTGGCTAGTCTGATGCAACCTGCACCTTTAGGCCTGAATCAGCTGCTGCGTATCTCTAACGCCACAACTAGTGTTGCAGATTAATAAGGAAAGTGGTTTAATAAAGCCTGAATAAAGGCCCAATAAACTGAGAACAAAAAGCTCCCCCAATTGTTCTCCCTAATCTCTCTGCTCTACCTTCTCTTGATACCAAGCCAAAGCTCTGATTCAGAAAAGTATGTTTAGGTGCAATCATAGCCAAGCTCCTCTACCGAGGGTATTTCATCAATCTTCTTTAAAATAATCCATTCTTATTTCTATATGATGTAATAACTATTTTTAAGCAGTACAGTATTTGTCTACCTGTAAATAACTTATTTGTCTATTCAGCAAAGGAGTTCAGAAAGTGAATAAAGACAAAACAAAGCCAAGTGAAATAAAATATACACATAAATTGAATTAAAATATTAATTTCT
>NW_010235317.1:4737-5448 GCF_000690775.1 Eurypyga helias
TCAACATTTAAAGTTACATCTCAAAAAGAATGGTTTTGAATCAGTATTACCATTTTCAAACTTGGCTTTGTAAAGCAAAGCGTGATTAAGAGGAGAACAAAGTTTCTCACACACACACAGCACAACACAAGTGCATCTTTTAAACTAACAAAAGCAAGCACGAAAACAAAGCAGAATGGTTTATCTGATACTACAGTTTTCATCTTTAAATAAAACAAGTATGTATGAGGCTTCACTCACCCACATGCTAACTAAGCACAGACTGATGGGATACTCAGAAGATACCACTGCGAGGTGAGGCAAACTACAAAGCCAGGAAGAAAACACCTTATTAGACTTCTTGGTTAATAGTGTAGATAAGAACTCCGTGGACATCTACTGCTTATGGATGAGATTGCTGCAGTTAGATCACAACACACAGTAAAAGCCAGATTAGTGAAGGACAGTGGAGATCGGTGACGAGTGGCCTTCCTCAGGGGTCGGTGTTGGGGCCTGTGCTGTTTAACATCTTTGTCGGTGACATGGATGACGGCATTGAGTGCACCCTCAGCCAGTTTGCCGACGACACCAAGCTGGGTGGTGCAGGGACACGCTGGAGGGAAGGGATGCCATCCAGAGGGACCTGGACAGGCTGGAGAGGTGGGACTGTGCCAACCGCATAGGACTTAGGAGTGTGTCCAAAAAATGTCAACAGAGCTGGGGAAGGGTCTG
>NW_010235318.1:0-16435 GCF_000690775.1 Eurypyga helias
GGATTGCCCCAACCCAGGTGCAAGAGGAGTAAGGAGAAGCAGGGTTCAAGCAGGAGCTGTCCCATATGGATATAACGTATCCAAAGCTGAGCAGGAGTGACAACAGCACGTGTATGAGCCCACAAAGCCTGTGCAAATAATAACCGTTTTCCCTCTGTCTTCCAAAGAGTTCTTAGGTCTGTACCAGGTGTGCTTTTCCTGCTTTTTCACACCCACAGGAAAGCAGCCTTGCCTGGTTACATGTTGCACGTCGTTCACGCTCATCACTGTTACGCTACCATGCAGTGGACAGCCACAGGGACAAAATAACCATCTCACCCTAGAAGGAGTTTGCTCCTCTGCAAACTCCTCCACTTGCTCAGTGGAAGAAGAAAAAAGAGGAAGAGGAAAGCAAATACAAATAACACAGTTCAACCTATTTCTATTTCTTCTCTAGTAGCAGGAAGGAAATAGCTTGTTGTGTCAAATTCGGTGAAGGAGAGAGGTGAAAAACAGAGTCCTGACAGCATACTGCTACTGCCTTTGCTGCCATCATCTCTAGAGAGCCTAGGTACCCCTCTAATACCGATTCAGACATCACTTTCTCCTAGGGCATGGAGAGTGACCACTTAAGACGGTGACAAGGAAGTGAACTCTTCAAATCATGACATACCTGTCCAAGTAGTTGACAATGTTGGGGTTTTTGTTTTCCCTCATCACAAGGATTTCATTAATAATCAGTTCCTTTTTGGGCTGCTGCTGCAAATTCATCTGCTTGATTGCAACCTGTAGTAAAAGACCACCAAGTAAGACATTATTTGCGAGTCCCCTAGAAACCTGCCAGTACCAGTGTCCATTATTTTAGTGCCACATCCACGTGAAGCAGGAAAACACTTTTTTAATCACAAATTGCTTAGCCAGCTAGTAACTCTGCGAGTTCCTGCAGCTAGTCCATTTCCACACGTGCTGGAGGATGCTTAATGCCAAAAAGAACAAGGGGAATTACTATTTTCATGCTGGACCTTTATGCCACGTTGGATAGCTAGCTACAGCTTCGGATAACAAAGAGGTTCCCTTAGTCTAGGATGGACTGAAATGTCAAACCCCTTTATTTCTTAAAGGATTCTTACATATTTTATTTTGCATTGGATGTTTCTGGAAGTTTTTTGGTGTTTGTTTGGGTTTTTTTCCGCTCCCATGCAAATCTGTGGTTCTAGAAACCTACAGCAGAGTGGCCATGCATGGAGGGGATAAATAACGTAGCCTAAGCTTAGTAATTCAAGGTGGTAATTCTGTCACAGCAAGACCTGGGGGAAAGAAGCACCAGCCTTTAGATAAAAGGCTAAAAATAAGTGAATTGGATCCAGCTTTTCCCCAAAGGGAAATAGGGGCAGACTCATCAGTTGTGGCCCTTTGGTTTAGTGGTTTTCTGCCAGCTTCACTGTACCTACTCTGCATCTATATGCACAAAAACCAGGAGCATACAACACGTTTTCAACTCTCCATGCTACCAGTACTTCAAGAGAGCACCTGGCCCTCAGACAAGCCTTCAAATCAGTAAGACCGCTCAGCATAGCAGGAGGCAGAAACACTTCCATAGACGTTACAACCCGACTGTATTTGGTGCAATATTTAGGCAAAGGGAATGAAATGTAATGATGCCTTTACAAAAGTGCTACTTGCAGAGGAAGGAGGCCTAGGCGAATGGAGGAGAGCCGGTAACTCCAGCTCACAAAGAAACAAGGCACGGAGCAGCAATATAGATGGATACAACTAGTATTTTGATAGTATAGCAGGGGAGACTATAGAAAAGTCCCAACACACGAGGAGGCAAGAACTGACAGATACCACATTGGTTTTCCACAGCGTTCACAAGGGCTGCCAAAGAGTCGAGACAACAAAACCAAACCACTCCTGCTGCTCGTTGCGTGCGGCCAGAGGGGAGAATGAAAGATGAAGCGAGGGAAGGCATTTGATGCAGATAAAGAAATCCCAGACCAATGCTGAGGGGAGATGCAGAGAGGCTCCTGTACTTCCTCACTCCTGTTCCCAGGTGGCCCCATGGTCCAAGTGCATACAGGGGCATTTTTCCTATCTAAGACTGTCCCGTGCATCAGGATACAAAATAAACAGCTGTAGTTGCACTAAACAGCCACCATCAGTGAAAACCTTCAGTATTCTTAACCCTGGGAGCTGCCCAAGGCTCCTGTAAAGAGCAAAATAAAGGACTTTCCTTCCGGTGCTTCCAAAACGTGTTGCTGTTCTCTTAGCTGCCCAGCTCGAAGGACTGAGCGCTTCACAGGTAGGAACAGGTCAACAGCATGCCAAGGTTACAGCGACCCCAAATGCAAGTTTAAAAATCCAGGGCCCGATCACACTACTGCAGTGGGAATGATGTAAAAGTCTGTTGTAACGTAAGGGTTCAAATATTCCCATGGGAGTCACTGAAGGGGTCCAGAAAGAAGGCAGAAAACCATCAAAAGAATTCCTCCTCCTATAAAATTTCTCACTTCTTCAAAACGCAACGTCCCCTCCTCAAAGGCTGCGATTAAACTGTATTAATCCTTGAGGAACGGGAAAAGGGGGTGAAGGAGTTTCAGCAGGGCACTTTTTAGTACTTGGGGAGGAGAGGGGGGGACAGACGGACAGACAGACGTTGCTCATCTCTCAATTCAAGGGCAGAAAGCAAGTGGCCAAAGGGCGGGAGGGGAGCTATTTCCACGCGAGTCAACTAGTGTAAGTGTAGGAAGCAAAGAAGCAGAGGGCATCTAGGAGAGTTTAAATGGGGACAGGCAGGAATCTTGGGGATGAAGACAAACTTCTACTGAGGAATGATCCAGCCTGAACGTTTGCTTCTAACCTCTGCGGTCACAGAAAGATTCTTTAGAATACGAAATAATTCAGGAATCAAAAGCTGGGAAATCACTTTTTTCCAGTTCTCTGCTCAGATCACTCGACCATGCCTCATTAGCAAGTAAATAAATACCACATTAAAAAGGAGATGTCATGAACCCCTGAAAGACCATTTTTATTTCATAGCATCAACCTGAACTTTTAGGACACAATCCAAAATCCATTGCTCTGTTTTTCTGGCAGCACTTACCTCCTGTCCTGTAGCTATATCCATGGCTGTGTAAACTGTCCCTGAGGCTCTAAACAAGAGAGGAAAAAAAGAAGAAAAAAAGAAGAAAAAAAAAGTTATTAGTGTCTTTTAGCAAGACTGAGAGCTTAACACGTGCTCCTTCCCACTTGTCTCTCTGAAGTGCTCTCAGTCCCATTCCTTTTCATGCAATAATTCCAGTGGTAAATATCATCTGAAATATTTCTGAGTCAAGACTGCTGTTGAAGCAGAAGCCAGAGAATTTATGGGAACAAAGCTCCTAATAAGGAACACTCTGGTCATCCAAATCCTTGCTGATAACCAGCAATTTAGCACAGCTTGTAGGACCGTGAGTTGATCCCGTTTAAACTGGCATGGCTGCACTGCCCCGGGCTGCAGACTGCCCAGCACGATTACAGAGCTGATAGGATCAGCTAACATAAACAAACGTGGCATTTGGAATAAGGGAAATGGGAGTTTGACCCTCAGCACATGGAGCTGGCAGCAGATCTCAGTGATTTGCCTCACTACAGCCTCTCTCACAAATCCTACTTTCCCTCTACCCTCTGAGAAGGGCACAACCCATGTGGAGGAGAGCTGATTCAGAAAGCAAGTCTGTACTTTGAAGATTGTCTTGCATACTGAAAATACGCAGTTCCTTGCCTGCCTGCAGCTGTATTTAGCAACCTGATCATCTAATGACATATTTTCTTATCAATCACACAAAAACCTCAGTCCCTGCAACTCAAGCCTTTGCCAGGAAAGGGAGAAGACCTGAGGGAGTAGAACTCACCAAAACAGCTACAAACCCCCAAAAACACAAAAGGAAAGAAACCACCAAACAAAATAAACTCTTTAAAGCATCACCAACGGCTTTTCCAGCAAACTAACTCAGCTTCCTTCTTAGCACAAGGAAAGGCACAGGAGGGAGAAGCAGCACATACTAACCCTTGCCCAATCTTCTCAAAACATGTGTACTTCTTTTTCGGATCACCCACGCTCACAATGCTCCCTGCAACGAGAACCCAAGAGGATTTTATAGGCACTTTTTTCATACAGCTGTAAGAACCAACTGTACTGTAAGAGCAGCCCTATGGCCACAGCGGGCTCTGCTGAGCCTCGTGAACTACTTCCCAGAAATCCAGAGGCACAGGAAGACCAAGGAAGTCCTCAGATATTTACACACACACACCAGCTCAGTGTTCCTCTCAGAAATGGTGGGATGCAGACATTAAGCACATTTAACCTTCACTAGCAGCGGGTGACTGCACAGGATGGGGACACAGACCTCGCACAGGTAAATACAGTTATTTGCAGGAAACCTCCAACTGAAAGTCACTCCCAGCTGCAGCATGCTGGATGATCTAAGATGTACCGGTGAGACTGCACTGGTGAGGCTGCATCTCAAATCCTGGGGTCAGTTTTCAGGCTCTCACTACAAGAAAGACACTGAGGGGCTGGAGCGTGTCCAGAGAAGGGAACGGAGCTGGGGAAGGGTCTGGAGCACAAGTCCTGTGAGGGGCAGCTGAGGGAGCTGGGGGTGTTCAGCCTGGAGGAGGCTCAGGGGAGACCTTATCGCTCCCTACAGCTCCCTGAAAGGGGGGTGCAGAGAGGGGGAGGTCAGTTTCTTCTCTCAGAGGAGAAGATGAGAAAATATAGAATTACAGAAGCAGAGACTGGTTTGGGTTAGAAGGCACCTTAAAGATCATCCCGTTCAAACCACCCTGCTATGGGCAGGGATGCCTTCCACTCGACCAGGTTGCTCCAAGCCTCATCCAGCCTGGCCTTGAAGACATCCAGGGATGGGGCATCCACAGCTTCTCTGGGCAAAATGTTCCAGGGCCTCACCACCCTCTCCGTGAAGAAGTTCTTCCTGATATCTAATCTAAACCTCCCCACTTCCAATTTAAACCCGTTACCCCTTGTCGTGTCACTACAGGCCCTTGGAAAAAGTCCCCCCCAGCTTCCTTGTAGCCCCCTTCAGGTACTGCAAGGCTGCACTATTGGCAGGACTGTAGTCATTACTGACCCAGTGACTGGGTTGCAAGACTCTGGAGGGGAGCTGGAGAGACCCTTCAGAGCCAAACTTCACCTGGCCTGGGCATTGCCCAGCTGTTCTTCCAGAACCTCGACAGGCAGTGCAGGCTTTAGCAGCAGTTGCCATGAGACTGCAGCATTGCTCTGGTTTTAGAGAACAACCCAAGGCAATCTCCGCTCATTTTCCCCTAATGTGGCTGTTCAGCCAGAAGAAAGTGTATTACTGCAGCCCTCAGAGGGAAAAGCTCTTTGCTTGGTGTTCTGCAACCACGGGGCAGTGAGGGGCCGCACAGGCTCAAGGTGTATGTGGTATCCATGAGGAACATGACATACAAGGGGAAGAAGCTCTGAGCACAAGGGCAGGTGGGATGCCAAGGGGTAAATTGGTGACAAAAGTGCAACACCAAAATTCAACGCTCCCTCCAAACAATAACTGATATTCATAACACCCCTATGGCAGACAGGAATCACACCCTTTTTAGGCTGAAGAAATCGGAGCCTACGATTCCTACAGCTCATCTGGGAGCACATCTCTCTAACAGCACCAGGGTGGTTAATAGGATCAAGGGATGCAGAACTGCATCCGAGTCGGTGTTTGTAAGTCACTCAAGCTGCCAACATATGGTGCTGCTTTCACAGGGGTGTAGGGCTGAGCCTAAACAGATGTATGTTGGCAAAGAAACTGCTCATGGTCATTAGGCCAAGAAATCCAGTAGCAAGCAGAGCACGAGCAGGCTATTTTCAGATGTCACTGGAAAGCAGCCAAACCCACAGGCTTTAGGGCAGACAGAGGTAAAAGAAGGGAATATGGTCCATGTTTGGAGAGGAGGGCGGGAAGAGAAGTCTGACTATATAAACCCTGCTGTACAATTACAGAAGCAATGCTGTCTGCCCTGAGGACATGCATTTCTGGACAAATGTTCATAAGTTTTCCCTCAAAGTCTTACACAGGCTACAAGTTCAGACTGCTAGACAGACAAATATTTCCCCACAGCAATGACAAGAGGCAGTTGCCAGTCTCGTTAATGCTCTCATCTGTGAAATGAGGTGGTGTTTTCTACCTTCTAAAACATCAGGCGATGATTCATTAATGTTTGTACCAATGCTGTGTTGATGCTCAGAGGTAGAGACTTATCAGCTTCTTTTTAACCTTTGCACATCTTCAGTATGTGTAAATATACCGTGTGTGTTAAGATTCTAGTCATGCATTCCCATGTCAAACCAAAACATGAAGAGGTTGCACATCTTTGCACAAGTACAGATCCACCACCCTCAGTAGAAAAACATCAGTTGACAACAGGGTTAGAACTTCATCGTGTATTTCTGACCAGCCCACATCTAGAAGCTGACACCTAACAGCAGGCACTGAACCCCCCCCACACACACCGTGTATTTATAAGGAAACCCCTCGGTGATAATCAATTCAGCACTGAACACCACTTGCTGGAGCAAGCAAGGTGTCAGAAGGTACATCTGCCTCCCAGCACTCCTAAGAGCACCGCTTGCATTTTGCTTCGTTACAGCAGGCAGTGTATTAGAACAACACTTGTTTCTGACACAGTCCCCGCTGCCCTCCCTGGGCACAAAACCAGCTCGAATCCTTAACAGGACAAAGGCCCTGCTACTTGAGCAAGTGAAGCTGCTGTTTTGAAACAACAAGTATGAGTTTTACGATGGGAAGTAGTTCCAGTTAACATGCCATCAATTCAACTTAGGCTTTAGTTAGAGGAATGAGGTACTTGGATACCTTTTTCTTTTAAAGTTCTACCCTCAGATTAAGTTTTCTCCACCTAGAACCTGGTCTTTGCTTCATAAAATACTGTCTTCAAGGCCAGGCTGGATGAGGCTTTGAGCAACCTGGTCTAGTGGAAGGTGTCCCTGCCCATGGCAGGCGGGTTGGAACTAGATGGTCTTTAAGGTCCCTTCCAACCCAAACCAGTCTATGAGTCTATGAATATAACCATCCCCGCTCCAGAGCTACAGAATATCAAGATGTGGAACGATCTCCAACTCCATAGTTAAGTGGATGTTACTTATTTAGGGCTTGTTTTGCAGAGCCTGAGGATCTGTAACTCCTTGGAGACTTCAGCTGGCATCACAGGTGCTCAGCTTATATTTATGCTCCCTCCTTACATCTGCCCCCAGTCTTGGCCCAGTCACAATGCACTGTCTTCAGTAAGGGATCTCAAAATGGGAATTTCAAAGCATTTCAGCTTATGAAGATTTTGAGAAATCAACACAGCAGGACCTGTAATTGATTTTTTTTTTAAAAAAAAACAAACAAGAAAGGACATACTTAATTTTTCCAAGATCTCTTCATCTGACATTTTTGGCTTTTTCTTTTGTTTCTCCGTGTTCCTGACCAGCATGTCAGGTGCCGTTGTGCTGTTTTCCAAGGGAGAAGAAATAGGAGAGGTGGCTGCATCTCTGGTAGGAGGAGGAAGAGGTTCTATCACAGAGCGGGTGTATATCTAATTTGGTTGAGGAAAAAAAACATTAATACAAGTCAGATGAAAACAAACACTCCTATTCATCTTGTTATTGCTCTTGTTGCAATCTTTGTGCTCACAGATTTTGTGTGTTCGGGTCGTGGAGCTATCACAGGGGGTGGAGCTGCATCATCTTCATCATCTTCATCTTCAGACACCGAGGGCACTGCAGGGGTCTCCGAGACAGCCTTCACATTCTGCACGTGGTTAGACAAATAGCAAAAATAAAAACCCAATTGCTTGTTATAAACAAAATCAGAGACATTGGGTTAGGCCCAAACAGAGACTGCATTGCAGAAAAACAACAAGCCAAACGGGCTAGCAGGTTACAATATCAGAACAATTCAAAGCCCAAAGATCCTGAGCCTCCGTGGGAAATGGAGGGGCAAGTCCAGCGTTGCCCGACATGGCTGTTCAGACAGAACTTGTCATCTGCCTGCCTGATGGCAATCCTCTTCCCAAGGACCCGAGACCCACCTTGACTCTCCCCCTGCCTTCCCAACACCCACATGGCAGACCCAGCAGTTCTGGGGATAACATCAGGTTTGGAATTATTCATCCTTATTTATGTTGGCTCTTCTGTTTTGCTGTTTGATTGAAACCCCCATGGTGCAGATAGGAGATTTCAGTCTTTAATTGTTTTTGTTTGCATTGAAATCTTCAGGTTTTCTCTAAAAGCTCGGAGGTCAAGTTAAAATCAGCTTTGGCATTGTGGCTTAGAACTAAGTAATAAGAGATTTTAGAAGCAGAATCTGGTAAAGTCTTCTCAAATCCCTTTTAAAATTGCTTTCTAAAAGAAAATTTTATGATAAACAGGAACAAGGTTTTTTTTTTTAAAGATGTTTTATGAGTGGTTAAAAAAAAATCTGGAATTTTTTGCAATAGTGCGATTAGAAATCAAAGTCACTTTTATCCTTTTAAATTTGAAACTGGATCTGAAGTTCACAGCATCCTGTACACTATAAACATTTCAAAATAAACTTGGCAAGATCCTCAGCCTATTAGACCAGTTCTGCTTGTGCAGCATCAGTCCCATAAGAGTGGCAGAGGAAAGTATTAAAATTCTCTCTGAAAGAGAGGGAAAACAATGTACTATTTCACTGAACCTAAAATACTTGCAGTCACCAGCATCCTGATATATAATTTCTGAAGTGCACTTGACATAATACAAAAGCTTAACCTGTTAAAAGCAACAAGAAAACACACCTATATACTGGGAATCTCTTGAATATCCCCAAAATTAAAGGTTACCCAGTGTCTTCCAAAAACATCAGGCTCTCTCTAGACTAGTAACTACTGTTTTTTTCAGGATTTACTTTAAAAATCCAGCAGCCTCAGATATTCTAAACTCCCAAGGGTTGACACACAATGATGTGTAATAATGAACAACGGCAGAAATATTCTCCTTTTTGCAGCATCCTAAATGGTCCTGAAGACGCTGCCTGCGGGAGGGAGCACAGCAAAGCCAACTCTAGATAATGGCTTGGCAGCGAGAGAACAAACGATGAGGGAATTGTGGGGTTTTACGAATCATCTTGACCTGAAAGCTTTGTTTCTTCCATCTCAGCCGCACACACAGAAACGTATGGTGTCTCCTCTCAAAGCAAACAGGAGTGGTGCCTGCCCTTGTAAGGACAGAGTAAAGGTCATGCAGAGAGGAACAGAACTTTTTATTTCCTTTTCTGCTGGAGATCAGTTTGGTTAATCAACATTAGTTTTGGTCAGTCAGACCTTGCAGGTTAGTAATTAAACTTTTTTATAGCACAGATGTTTATAGACACATCTAAAACATGAAAGTAAAGCTGTTATCAAATTCTAGGTAGAGGAACAGCTCGACTTCTATGAAAACAGAACTATTTCTATTCAGTAATTCACTAATTTCTATTCACTAATAGCTACTTCTGCCTAATTGATTCTCCCCCAGCTGAAAAAAAAAAGTGAAAGGAGCATGCCTGGTTTTATTAAAAAAAAAATATATATATACAAATTACAAATACATAGAGTTCATATTTTAAAATACTAGAAGTTCACATGTAATTAACTATTTTAGGCAAGTGTTTAAATCCCCAAACTTGAGACAGAGAGCGAATCTAAGGCTTACCAATGTATTTGATGAAGTGTAATCCTCTGTTGATTTATCTGCAAGAGACAGTAGCACTGTTATAAACGAGTTGTAAATGCAGCACCAGCAGAAGGGAGAAAGGGACCAGCTCCTTTTGGAAGGAGCAGGGAAAAAAAGATGCTCCCAAACTTAGGCATTACCTTCAGCTCCTCAGAACCAGCTGCCAACCAGCAGATACGGGAATAGAGAGTAAAAAAAAATTCTGCAGATAAATGCAGAATCCCTGCTGCAGGAGGGTGGAATTTCCCAGAGCAACACCTGAATGAACGCCATCCATATATATACACACACATAAGATATTTTCCATGGTGTAAGTGGCCAGCAGAGGCCCTGCAGCTAGCCCAAGACCTGCAAGATGTTCAATCTCAGCCACCTAAACTTCCTGGAATAGCAAGAGAGGACCCCACGAGACTGGTGGGCTTCTTGTTTGACTACCCAGGCACACATGAAGAAGATTTGTGCTTTTATCCCTGCCTTGAGCCTTCCTAATTAACACCAGTTCTGGTGACATGGCTCTATCCTCTTAAAAAGAGGCAAAGCAGGGATTAATATTTAGAAAGGGAAGAAGTTAAGAGTTGAAAGGGAAAAGGAGTGGTGGTTGCAGGAGTCCTCCAGTGGGCAGGTAATCCATACAAAGGTGGCAGAGAACCTTGGCAGCTTTGACTTTGAGAGGAATCCAGCCAGCAGTTATCAAGCACCTGGCAGCTGAGGCATATTCCTCAATCACAGTAAATGGGAACAGAGAGACCCTCACCCCAGGCATGCACAAATCCACATCCACACCCACGCTGGAAACTGAAACTGGTGCAAAATTTAGCTGCCTGTTTTCTCCAAGGATTTTCATCGCTGGGAACCCAACACCAACACTCTGGGATCTGCCTTCCAGATGCTGGCTGTAAGCTTCAGAAAACCTATGTGTTTGGGGATTTTGTGAGTTGATTGACCTCCTCTTTTGCAGCTATGCTGGGCATCAGGATTAACAGAACAGCATTTTAAAGGAAGAGGAGAGTTTGAGCAGCCAGACAGCCTCATTCACATTTAAAAAGACAGATCCACTTGTTGATTAAATGAAAGAAACCCCACATGGAGTGACTAATGGAAAGGTGGACAAAGCAGCTGGATGAGATGATCACCACGTACCTGTGAAACTCATGTACTTCTGGCTGTTGGAGATCTTCTTGGAGTTGTAAAACTCCAACACGTCCAGCACTGCCTGGGGGTTCTTCTTCTGCTCCGACTTGGTGATGTTGGAAGTCTGCAGTAAACGCGCCCATTGCTCCGGCATTCCCTGTGGGAGATGCACTCGTTAGCTCACAGTCTAACGCGGTTCACAGCACACACACACACGCTGCCACGGTTTCTGGGGTTACTCAGTGCTGTGAGGGAAACAGGGAGAAAAGAGGAGAGGAAAGGAAAACAGAAAAGGTGGATCGGGACCTTCCCAGCCACTGCCTGTGTTACGAGTCACACATCCCGCACATGGGCGTGCAAATGCCACCCTGCTCAGGGGGCTCTGGGCGAGCCCCACGTTCTCTGAAGACCAAAACTCAACAGGCAGAAAGGAGCAGACCCAAATGCTGTGGTTCAGGAAGAGCCTCAAGCAAAAAATAAAAACCTTTATGCACGGGGCTGCACATGTTTACATATATCCAAGAAAGACCACAGAAGTAACACAGGCTGTATAGCACCCAGCGCAATGAACACACAACGTGCATTTGGGTCTTCTGGTAGCAGTAGAGTTTTCTTTGATAACAGAGGTTTGATGCCTACTGTAACCAGATCTGAGAAAGCAGAGATGTTCACTTCACATGTGAAGATCAGAATTTCATTACAGGGACGTCATTTCAGCCAGAAAATAAATCACAGAATCCCAGAATGGTTTGGGTTGGAAGGGACCTTAAAGACCATCCAGTTCCAACCCCCCTGCCATGGGCAGGGACACCTTCCACTAGACCAGGTTGCTCAAAGCCCCATCCAGCCTGGCCTTGAACACTTCCAGGGATGGGGCATCTGCAGCTTCTCTGGGCAACCTGTGCCAGTGCTTCACCACCCTCTCCATGAAGAATTTCTTCCTGATGTCCAGTCTAAACCTACCCTAAAAACATCTGGAGTACAACCGGACTTGTGCCTTCCATCCCCATCAAGAATAACTGTTTGTTATAGATGAAGTGGCAAGTGGCTGGGATCCTTTATCAAGAAACTCTCCCTCCCTGCTCAAAAGGATGGCTGGACACACCATTCGTGTAATGCGCAGCTGGCATAGCAAGGGTGACTTCAGCTGACATACCAAACACAACTGTACACATCACTCAGGTTAGGAGAGCAGGTTAGGAGAGCAAAGTCCCCAAAAACGCAGCACATTAAAGACTGATAAAACCAGCTTGTTCACATCAACTTCTGCTGCTATTAAATACTATCTCATAATCAAATTAAGGAGAATAATATGATGCAAAATACTATGAAAACAGAGTTATGTTCCATATCAATAAAGAAATAAAAGCATCTAATATTCAGCCTTAGGACAGCACATACACATTCTGCCATAAAGAGTTATGCACAGTTGCGGGTCTCCGTGGTGGGCACAGATGATGCTGTAGACCTAATCCAGCTCTAGAAGAGGAGGGAAGGGGAAGTGAGGACAGAAAATGTTTTGCTGTCAGCCAAAAGACAGGAAAGGAAAAGTTAGCTGGCAGCCTGGGCTCCTGGGATGTGCCAAATTTGACAAACAGTCTCCCAGCAGGAAATGTGTTTCAAAGGAGACCAAACTAGATGATGGTAATGGCCTTTCCAGCATCACGGTATAAAAGATTAATGGGTCCTGGCTCCTCCCAGCAATAAGCCAAAGCTCACAGTTTGCTTTTCCTCCAGATGCACTTACCGTGAATTCTCCCGTGACTGCATCAAACCCCACATGAATTGTGTGTTCAAAGTCTGAAGGGAGGGAGATCTCCGGCCGCTCCTTCTCCTTCTTTTTATTGGCTGGAAGAGACAACAATAAAATCATCCATAAATCCATCAAGAATTAAAATCTCCCCAATAGCTTCCAATTTACTTACCCAACCACACCCCCTTTTTGATAGTTATACGATTTTTAAACTGGGGCAGACAAACAGCAAGTTTAAAAAACTTTGTTACCCCACTTAAGAGCAGCCACAGTGAGCAGGCAACCAAAATCAAAGTCTTGTGATACAGGACAAGCATCAGAGAAGGAAACTAATATTTTGGGTACGTCAAGCATCAGCTGATAGGGCTAAACAGCACATGAGCTATTTACCTAAAATATTCTCTCAGACTTACACAGGTCAGAGTCAAAAGCACTACAGTGGCTGTAAGTGGGAGCCATGCTGTTTCAAACACACTTTTTTAACCGTTCATTTAGGCAAGTTTAAAAAAATATAACGCGCTGTTAAAAATACACTCGCCTCTCATATTAAGACAGGGGCAAAATTAACTACAAATACCGGTTTTAAATTGCTTCCTTCATCCTACATCCTCAAAACAGAGTTTATGAAGAAAACTAAATATAAGGTGTGTGCTTCTGCTACAAAACCTTATATAAGCAAAACCATTTATACTTTCCTGCTCACAAAACTAACTAAAGGTGGTTCCAATCACAAGCTCTGAAGAAACAGAGCAAGAGGGCAGAATCTGGCAAGTAAGGAGCAGAATTCATAAAGAAACAGGAAAGGAAATAAATCAAAGCAGATACATCCTGGAAATTTTTCAATCACATCTTCAAACGAGATTATCATTATGCCTTGGATTAAGTTCATCCATATTCATGATGTATTAAGGACTCCACCTTCCTTTTCCTATTCACTGTATTCAAGAAATTGAGATCAGTTTAAGTAAGAACCAGGTTCTACTCGGATTTGCTGCTGATTGCAGTTATAAAAATAGAGCCAGGAGAAGGTGACTAAACCACTCCTGTTTCCCAGCTGCTACCTTTTGCATCTACAGCCAGAATTTGTTTTATGGCTGACATTCCCCAGTGCATTTTTGGCACCATGAATGCCAAACCACCAGGTATTTCAGAAACCTCAGAGGCTAATGCTCAACACTGCAATTAATTTAAGAGCCTGCCGGTGGTTAGTTGTGTAGACCCAGTCAGGGCTTGCCCCAGAGGACTGAATCCTGCTTCCTTCAGTGCCAGCTCTTGGCGCTGTTCTCCGCATCATTACAGGGTTAGTGTTGCACAGAGTGATTCTGGAGAAAAAAAAGGATCAGATGCTCCATTTGGGACACGAAGATGAAACAGATTGTTTTCGATCCCTCTTTCAAATATAGGGGATGGGGAAGTTGAATTGCAGAAGAGTGATGTGAGTTGACAAGGGGAAGGAGGAGAGAATGCTCCATGCCCGAGGAGCCATCCCGGAGGGGGAAGCTGGAAGGAGCCTGAAGCAGCTGCTGGTTAGCAGATGGTGAGCATCTGCAGCACAGAGGCCTGCCAGAGAAGGAACCAGCAGCTGCATCCAGCAGGTATAAGGAAAAAGCTGCATGCATTAGCCATGGATGGGAAGCAAGAGGAAAAGAGGCAGAGCAAGCCATCAGAGGTACCCTGTTATACGATCAGTCCGTTCTTCCACGCCGGAATATGATGCCAGCTCAGCCCAGAAGACCATCACTCAGGTGAGAAAGAGGAGGACGCCTGTACCAGCACCACTATGAGGTGGTGGGATGCATGTGTGATGCACATCCACCCGTGGTCCAGGAAAACTGCCACGCAGATTTGAACGTACCCCTAATAAAGCTTAAGAGCATTAAGCCGTTCTCCAGAAACCACTACACTTTAAGGGGGTTTTTAATTTCCACATTCAGACAGCCTGAGCTTCCTCACACCCAAACCCCAACAAACTTCTCTGCAACCAACTGCTCCAGTATCCGTGCAACCAGCAAGCTGAGATGACTGCTGACTCCCTGCTTATCCAAAGCAGGAGAGGATGGCCTGGCCTCAGCTGCACAGAGCAGGAAGAACGGCTCTGGAAGGATTGATTACATAACATAACGGCCTCTGTCACATCAGCGCTCCAGCTCTGTTCACGTTCACTACACAGGTAGAGAGTTTCAGTATGGCTACACTGCAATAGAGACATAGGAAGAGATTTTTCTGCATTTATGGCTTATGTTATCCCCCAAAGCAGTTAATGTTCTCACAATTACCTTAGTTTCCTGTAACCCTTTCCCACAGTATCTCAACCCTTTGCATTTTCCCTGATTGCCAACAAGTCTTTGGGACAGTGTGCTGGGTTCAGTCAGGAAGGAAGCTGTTCCTGGATGCAGGGAGCAGCACTGGTAAGTTCTCAGCTGGCGCTGGGCAATGCCTGCACCAGATTCAAGGTCTTTCTCTGCTTCTGACCCTGCAGCTGCGTTCCCAGCTCTCGCTGTCTCGCTACAGGCAGTGCAGGGACACACAGCTCAGGCACCTGACCCCAACTGACCAAGGGAGTGTTTCATGCCATAGTACGTCATGCTCGGGGCAGAGGCGAGGAGGGGTCTGGGAGCCATCACTCTCCCTTACTCTCTCTTCGGGGCAGAGGTGAGGAGGGTGTCCGGGAGCCATTACTCTCCCCCTTACTCTCTCTCTCGTTCACTCCCGTACACTTGCTAACCCTCTCCCTGACTTCTGTGTTAGCTGCTTCGCTACCTCCTGTGCTGGCTCCTTCGTGAGGGAGTTGGTGGGTTTGTTTAGTTTTCCCGGCCGTGCTATCGCTGACAAGAGTTCGCTTAGAATCTGCTGCGACAGCTCTTGGGCTTCGGCCCTCAGGCTCTCTGGGTCTGACCCTCACTACTCAACACCTGGTTGTGCATTGGTCAGTAGGTGGTGAGGAATTGTATCATATTGTGTCATATGTTTTATTTTTTATCATTTTAATTATTTATTATCAGTAGAACTTGTATATATTAATTCAGATTCAATTACTAAATAGTTCTTATCTCAATTTTACGAGCTTCCTTATTTCTTTTTCCTCTGATTCTCCCCCTCTGCTGGAGGAGGGGAGGGGGATTTGTGAGAGCAGCTTCATCATGTTTTGCTAGCCAAAGTTAAACCACGAAAGACAACTACCACAAACTCACACTAAAATCACTTTGCCTTACCGATAATGTTACAGCGGGTGAAACTGTAATTGCCCTGTACACTTGAAATCTGCCTGCCACACTCAGTGTTTTATCAATTTATGTGAATACACATGAAGCTGGCACATGAATTCAGAGATTTTCTTCCAGATTCTCAGCTTTTGATCCAAAATCTGACAGATCTAAAAGCCTAAACATATTAAACCCTTAATAACATAATTGCTTTCTGCAGCAGACACATGTGTCTTAGCAGGAGGTATAAGACAAAAAGAATAAAAGAGACGGGCACTCCCAATCTCATTAAACACTTAATCCCCCTCTACAGTGATTATATTATCCTCTCATTGAGTCAAAAAGCCTTGAATAATCTTAAAAAAAAAAAAAGAGGAATCATGTATGTGTTTAAGAAGGCTACTACCGCCAACTGCTTAATTTCAACAAACACTGTACCACCTTCTCATGCAAAACCTCACACGCTTGATGCTGTTACAAAAACCACCCATAAACTCAGACTCCCAGAATCATTCGGGTTGGAAGGGACCTTAAAGACCATCTAGTTACATCACCCTGCCATGGGCAGGGACACCTTCCACTAGATCAGGTTGCTACAAGCCTCATCCAGCCTGGCCTTGA
>NW_010235318.1:16543-33124 GCF_000690775.1 Eurypyga helias
TTTAAACCCATTACCCCTTGTCCTGTCACTCCCTGCCCTTGTAAAAAGTCCCCCCTCAGCTTTCTTGTCAGCCCCTTCAGGTACTGGAAGGCTGCAATAAGGTCTCCCCAGAGCCTTCTCCTCTCCAGGCTGAACAAGCCCAACTGTCCCAGCCTGTCCGCATAACAGAGGGGCTTCAGCCCTCGGAGCATCTTCCTGGCCTCCTCTGCACTCACTCCAACTGGTCAATATCCTTCTTATGCTGGGGGCCCCAGAGCCAGCAGGCCCCAGAACTGCAGGAGGGGTCTCACCAGAGCGGAGCAAGTTTACTTATAAATAGAGTTTATTTATGATGGCCTGGCAACTTGAGCTGCAACTAGGAAGCACAATATCCCACTGCAAAGTAAGCCCATGAACTCATCCTGAAGCACACTGTGATCATAGAATCACAGACTGGTTTGGGTTGGAAGGGACTTTAAAGCCCATCCGGTTCCAACCCCCTGCCATGGGCAGGGACATCCTCCACTAGACCGTGAGAAAGGCCTTCTCCACTGGTAAGGTTCAGTAAAGCTGTCACCACAGAAAGGGCTCCTGGGCACCCCAAATTGTCACCTTGTGAGTGCCAGTTTCACACCCTGCCTCTGTGCATGCGAAGCTGCAGCTGAGCTCAGCAAAGCTCAGAGGAGCACAATGTGCCACATTCAAGCCAAACTCATAGTCTTAACTAGGACACTGATGAGCTCTGCGCCCAAGAAACTCACTCCCGTTGAAAGCAACGAGTCCCAAGCTCTCCATCCATCTGGATAGGACCCACACGTTATTAAGTCAACATGGGTTTTAAATACCAGATTTGGAGTTTAGGCTGCAACAAAGGAAATCAGGACATTCTAAATTTTACAGGCAGAGACGATGCCTCCAGAGCAGCCTGGCAAGGGGACACACCACAATGGAAATGTGAAAACATGTATGGGGACCAGGATTTAAGCCCCATGTGTCCCTCAAACCACAGCTCTGTTCACGCACAGGAGTAATGCAATGGAAAAAAAAGACTTTCCAAAGCACCTTCAGCTAGAACTGCCCTTCTGGTAAAGGGGGCATAGTAAAGAGCTATCAATTCCAACACGTGAAGGGCTGACAAGAAAGGTGGAGGGTGACTTTTTACAAGGGCAGGGAATGACAGGACAAGGGGTAATGGGTTTAAATTGAAAGTGGAGAGGTTGAGATTGGACATCAGGAAGAAATTCTTCCTGGAGAGGGTGGGGAGGCACTGGAACAGGTTGCCCAAAGAAGCTGTGGTTGCCCCATCCCTGGAAGTGTTCAAGGCCAGGCTGGATGAGGCTTGGAGCAACCTGGTCTAGTGGAAGGTGTCCCTGCCCATGGCAGGGGGTGGGACTGGATGAGCTTTAAGGTCCCTTCCAACCCAGACCATTCTGTGATTCACTTCTTTGAAGGGACTGACAGAATCAACGTCAGCAGCTCTCAGGCTACAGCATAAACACCCACGTCCGCATTTGATAGCAAAATTAATCAGCAGAGGCTACACAAAAGTCACTGTCTTCCATGTGTAAAGATCTATACATTTCCCCAAAATTACATTGCTCTCACCGAACAGAAACCAACTCTACTTTTACTCCAGCCAACTAACAAATAACACCCAAACCATTTCAGGTACAAACCAGACAGAGGAGTTTGAACACCTGGGAAATTCATTAACATTTAAGCAGCAGGAGGCTCGGGGAATTTAGTTGTCAACATGAGATTAGAAGAAGTTTTCAAGAGATGAAACTCAACCCATCTGAAGTGAAGGTGAATGTCTTAAAGGTATTTTTTGCTCAACAGGAATTAGAGGACAGATGCAACCATTCTCATTCAGGCAGGTGTATTGAGACAGAAGGCTCTGCTGGGCTTGGCTAAACAAAAATCTCTCACGTCTCAAAGCATCTGCCACGTTGGCCAACCTTCAGCAAATGCAGGCATCTTCAAATCAGTGGCAGGCTGCCTGCTGATTTTACCCAAACCTTTCACTTCCGCAGCTCTCCTTCAAAACCCAGATCAAACTAGCATTTCAGGTTGTATTTCTTTTACTCTCCTACAAATATCAGGTGATTTCTTTGTTCTCTGCAACTGCTCAGACTAGAGATTTAAAAACCCCACTCCCTTGAGTAAGCCAACGCTCCTTTGAGTAAGTCGACACCAAAATCCTGCAGCTCTTCAGGATTAATACTCATAATAAGCAAGTTCTAACCAAGATCCAGCATACTTTTAACACGGGAGTTCATGAGTTTCTGGATTGCAGAATCAAAAATCCACATCTGTAAAACAATCCAAAGTTGCTGAAGGTATTGCATAATAATATTAATAAACACCGTAATATTTTGTAGAAAATTAACCTAGATCTTGCTAATTTAAGGAGAGGCAGCCTCTCTCCTGAAGCCCAGGAAGTTGAAGATACCTCGGCTTGACTTCAGCTATCCTGTGTCCAGATAGCATTGCAATGCAGACTCTACAAAAAGCTGATTTATTGGGAAGAGGAACTCAAAAAAATAGGTCAGATATAAAAAGAAACCAGCATATATTAGGGGATGAAGGTTTTTTTTTTTTCTTATATCACTTCAAAAGATTCATATGATAGAGGGTTTTAAAATATCTTGATCTTAAAAATCAGGATTTCATGTGCAGTTCACAACTCCTATCTCTATTTCCATCTGTTACAGTGCCTGTAGCAGGAGAAAATTCCTTCAGTTCACAAGAAATGTGCAAGAATTTGCAGTAACGGATTATTCTTAACAGCAAGTAGACAATGCCTGACCCAAACACTAGAACAGGGTAAGTGACCATGCGGTTACGTATGGCAGGCCTGGCAGGGGATGGCCTGTTAGTCATGCTTAACCCAAATTAGTTGCTGTTTAAAACAAAGAACAAGCAAAAAACCTCTCCACACTGAAGGAAGTGCCAATGCCAGATTTAAATGGCCAGCTTGTAATTAGTACTAAAATTTGTCTTTTTCAAGTCAGGCTGGGAAGTGACAGTGCAAGTCCCAGTATTCAGCGATACTGTTCTCATAATTTAAGGGGTAGAAAATAAAAAGAAGCACAAAACATTAAGCAGGATGGATTAAATGTGGCAAGATTAATCATTAGAAAAAAAGAGATTTACAGCTAGCACCTTATGTACCCTAAAATGGCCAAGAGAGTTGTGCAGGAAACAAACACACACCATTTTCTACAACCTAAACCATAACAAAGCATGAGTTGCTTAACTAAGGTTATGGCAAGCAACATTCAGACAGGAGGTTTATAAGAAGAGACAAAATATTGTACTTTTATCTCCTGGTAAAATAGATCGGTAAAATCGGTCCTTCCTTTTCTTTTCTTCTGGGTTGGGAGGCAAAGGTTTTGAGCCATGGTTTAAAGTCCCAGCATCTTTGCTTCCCGATCCAATCATAGTGCTGGTATTTCTCATCGGAGGAGCAGGCGGTTTGTCTTCGGTTTCAACTCCATTGTTGGACATCTTCAGTCGGGGAGGCCGTTACTAGGAAGAGGAAAAAAAAAAAAGAAATAAGCAGCCTTATTTATTTATTTCTTGTAAACTAGAATCACACACTGTCAAATAATCCACAGGCAGGTATTTGCAGACTAACCTGGAACCTCCTATCAACACAGACCAAGCATCAGTGTGCCAAATGCTACTCAAGCTCCACATTTTTTTTGTTAATAAGACGATGTTCAGGAGTTGGAGTTACCAATAATCAAGAAAAGACTATTTCAGGACACAGCCAATTGTCAAGCAAACCATGGAACAGAAGTGTGGGGTGGGAAGTAAGTACAGTAAATACCAGGTAGCAAAGACACCTGGGAGGAGCCAACAAGTTGCCAAGCTCATAAGACGTCTCAGATCCAAGCTACTGCCACTAAAACTACATCAAAAGGTTTGTATCCACCTCCAGCACCGCAGGATGTGGAAAGTCTGAAGTGTGCACACAAAGAGTTTGATGCAGCGGCTCAGGCTCCTTTGGCAAAAGCTGCTGAACTGGTTCAGAGGCAGAGATGGCCGGGAAGGCGCAGAGCTGTACCCACGTCATCTCAGCCGCGGCCCTCGCCAGTCTCAAGCCGGTCTTGGCCTTTCCGCCGTAGCAGCACGCTTCAGGCACAGTTCATACCCCCGGAAAGTTGATGGCGTTTTGTTCTGTTGGAAGTGTCAAACAAAACCAGATCCCCAACACACACATAAATCCTTAAGTAAATAATCCCTGCTGCGCGGATTTAAAGACGGAAGCTTTGGAACGGGGTAATAGATTATTCTGCAACAACCAGTTTGTTCCACCCAAATGAGATCAGCATTACCCCAGACACAGCCTGGCTGCAACGAGATCCTTCTGGAAACTGGAATTCACCTGCATTATGTTCTCAAAAGGAACTTGGGAGTTAACTGAGGAACAAAGACCAAAGCAGGAACAGTTTCTGTTTGGATGGAAAAAGCAGTTCAACAGCTTTAAGAATTTCACAAGCAGGAAGGGAAG
Organism: Eurypyga helias; assembly: GCF_000690775.1. NCBI lineage: Eukaryota > Metazoa > Chordata > Aves > Eurypygiformes > Eurypygidae > Eurypyga > Eurypyga helias. The sequence goes on from NW_010235318.1 coordinate 21,042, forward strand.
ATGCTTCACTCAGGGGGAATTATTGAGTCACAGAAAGTCAAAAACGGTTTGTTCTCCACAAGCGAGAAGTCCAGTTTCAAATCCAGGATAGCAGACAGCTTCCAAAGACCTGCTTTTACAGGGAGCTTCTAGGGAAGGGTGTCCATGCCTATGACAGGGGGTTTGGAATTAGATGATCTTTAAGGTCCCTTCCAACCCAAACCATTCTATGATCCTATGATTTTCCATAGGCTGGCCTCAGAGGAACCACACTGGGTCACACACCAAACAGATCCCACAACCACACGACAGTCCTACGAGCACACGACTGCAGCCTTCAAGGTCATCTTCGGCCAAGCTACTGATGCTCAGTGTTGACTGGAAAGGTTTGGACCCAGGGCACAATGCTTTTAGCTGCCGGGAGTTAAGGCAGGCAGATGCTGCCCGCAGAAGGCCCTCAGCTACAACGTCAGACTTCGCTGGAAGCAGCAGCTCACTAGCTGTCGCCTACCAAGCCGTGGGCCGGTCTGTGGCTCCATCTTCTCCTCCGCTCACTCAGTTCCCGGTTTCTTCACACTTGCTCTTAGAAGAGGAGGGCTGGCCATGCTGTGCAGCCCGTAAGGGTTTGGGCAACCCTCCACACACAGGGAGCTTCGTAAGAGGTTTGAGCCCAGCCCCAACCCAACTGCGCAATGGAATTTTAAACGACAGACTAGCATTTGGGGTGCTGATTTTAACAGTGGGACAGTTCTGGTGTTTGGGAGGGGTGGAGGGGGAAATTAGCTGTGCATTTGTCTGGGTGTGTTCTGGCATGTGCCCTGTGCATCTCCCACTGCTCATGCTTCAGCCTCATGCCATTCTCCAGAATAAAACTGGGCAGAACCAAGTGACAGCTGGAGTGCCAGCCACAAAGTCGTGAGAATTCTCCCTGCCTAAGAAGCGGAAAAACACCATAAAAGTAAAACCCCACTGGTACATTTGGCAGTCACTGCTGCACACGTATCTTGTGCAACATGAAGATAGCAAGGCCTCTCCGACGGGCTTTGCACATCGCAGTGTCAGTGGTGTTGGTACTGAACTCCAGCACTGAAGTGCTACCTAAGAGCCACGTTCTTCGCATCAATGCTTATTTAACCATGAGAAAGCAAATTGCTGGGAGGGTGCTAGGAATATACTGCAAATAAGGAAACAGAAGGAAAACAAATGTTAGCAGCTCTATGCCTGCCAAATGGCCCTCCCTGGGAGCAGGCATCGCGTCTGCTGCTGCAACACCCTGGTTTACCCCACGGGGGTTTGAATAAAGGTGCATTTATTTCCAGTCAGACTTCCTGGAGCTGCAGGCATAGCTGAGATGGCAGGGGAGACTTGCCTGGTGGCTGGGTCCCTCTCCCCTTGAGTGGCCAGGTGAGTATTGGTGCTTGGTACCTGCTGTCAGTGGCACAGGACCAAGCAGAGGACAAAGTTTATTGTACTGGGGAACAGATGCAGCATCAGACCTAAGGACAGTAGATGGAAGAGAACAGAGCAGTGTCTGGCTCAGGGCTGGAGAAAAAGAAGTGAGAAGAGGAAGAAACAGCCCCCCAGATTACAGGGAGAGGCTGGCCTAGTGCTGGGGGAAGGAAAAATAACATAAAACAGACAAAAAAAAAAAAAAAAAAAAAAAAAAAAAAAAAAAAAACCCCAACCAAAACAGACCATGAAAACAAGAAAAACCTCTGGATGTCAAATATCCTCACTCTCAGTTTCACCAGTGCAAACCCCCAGGCACATCTGCTCACAGTTCCTTCAGTATAAGAGGGTTTTTCAAAATCCCTCAGTCAGAAAGGACGGAGCACAAGTGAATTACTGTTCTACCGCAGGGCTAGAAACACTGGCAGCACAAGCTCTTGTTTATCTTGCATTATTCCCTGAATGAGCAGGTAACTGCTCAAAGTTAGGTAGTTTAAAAAACAATATTGTTTTACACCCATTTGATAACAGTAAGTTTCCTGTGGGCAAAGCCTACAGTATGCCCTCTCCTTTCTGCTCCATCGCTCAAGCCCCCAGACCTTCCTCCTCAAAGTCTTACTTCTGGAATTTCAAGAGCTATTTAATCTGTTTGGAGCTGGGTGGTGAGAGAAATCCTCCAACCCACAAACTTAAGAGCCTGGTTCTACAGAAGTTATCCCCTGTCATAGCAGTACTATCTTAGAGGGTTCCCAAAGGCCTTTTCCCACTACATATTTAAAGGGAAAACGAAAAACCTGCTTACACGAGTAGTCCCACTGTGATACACAGACACAGTTTGTCCTCAAACTCAGCATCATCATCCTTTAACCTTCTGTTGGCTTCAAAGTATGCAGACAAAACCCTGTCCTGGCAGAACTGCATCCACCTCTCCAGGGCTTTACAGTGTGGCTGAGAGCCCGGAGCCATACCGAGTGGCTACGGAGGTGGCCCTGTAGCCTAGCTGACTCTGCAAATTCTCTCCTTCCTAAAATAATCTCCTGCCAATTCACACATAAGCAGGCTTTAAACAAGCCCCCCTTGTAGGCCCTGCTCAAATTCAGAGCACCAAGCAGTTTGCTTCGCTGGGCAGCGTAACATCAGCGCTACGACACTGAAGTGAGTCACTGCTCGGCACAACCCACCCTAACGGGAATGCGAAGCGTCACCGGAGCGAGCTGCCGTCCTCCTTCACACCAGCACGGCTGTGCTTTGAGGAATTCATCTTGTTTCCATGGTGTGATTAAATGAACAGTGGAAGCAATGAAACAGCACATGAACTTTTCAACCGGAGTCAGATGAGGGAATACATTGGAGCTGCAGACACAATTATTCTCCACCACTACATGTATTAGAACACCAGCACTCAAAGCGAACCCCACAGGCATCACTAGGAAGGCACAGTCATGATGTAGGACTATCATTTCTGCAGCCACTTGGGAGTATTGAAAGTTCGCGTTGTTTCAGCACACAGTACTTATGAAAATAAATTTTTATTACATCCTGCAACTGATGAGTGCTGTAAGTCGGGTCATGGCAGCCTTAAATTGCTCCCTGCCCCTCCCCACCAACTTGTGAAGCCCATCAGCTAAATTAGATTACCCCAGCCCCAACAGAGCAGAACAGCAGACCTGAGAATCCCTCCTTTCACACCTACAAAATGCTTCTGCAGACAGGAAGGAGTGACAGACAGCCACATGCAAGGGGCAAGATACTCAGGAAACCACTTGGCAGTTCGACCCAGCAAGCGGAGGAAAAGTGGCACCCAAGGGTGCTAACAGCAGCGTCCAAGAGTTCAGAGTACACAGATGTGCAAACACCGGCGCAGGTCTGCTGTGTTAAGTAGATATGACTCAAAATCACGTTGATGCCTGTAGCCTCCCTCTAATACAAGCACAGGCTCCTGAGCTGTTTGCTCATCTCAGAGAGCGGGACCCCAGCATATGTGGAGCCTTCTGGCACTACTGTGTGTAACAAACACACACACACGAAAGAAAAAAAGGGGAAGGAAAAATGGAAAGAGAACAAAGATCTTGTGTTTATGTCATTTTTCCTTCTGGTAAGCCTTTCGAACCTGATGCTCCATGCTGAACTCTGAAGTTTCTATCAAGCTGGTTGTGTTTTCTTTGCATTCCGTAGCCAGACAGGCAGATGACTGATTGCTAAAACACAAAGCAATTAAAAAAAGTCAGAGGAGCTGAAACCTACGCTATAGTAGATGCCATAAAGATAACTATGTCCAACGCATACTAATTGCTGGAGTCAACACGAAAACTCATAAAAGGGCCATCTATAATTCATGCAGTCTGACAAGACAGTAGCTCTAAGTTCCTCACTACAACTTACCGATGAATAAACTGTATTAAACGAGAGAGGGGGGAGGGAGATGCTCAGCTCCTGTTTTTCCCTCTCTGCCTACTACCAGAAGGGAATCTCCCATTTCTCCTAGATACTATTTTTCTGTTGTCGCCAGGTTGAGGAGAGGATGTCTTGCCCACAAAAAAGGCAGAGGTCTTGACCTTCGGTTGAGTTGATCCTGATCAGAACAAGCGTTTTACCTCTGCACCAGTACCCTGCACCTTTCCACCCCATGGCTAGAGATGGCTCGTGCACAGAGACAGTTAAAAATCTGCTGCTTCCTCCCTGCACTGCCGCGGTGGGAAGGTTCAAACACATTGCAAGCAGCAGATTCCCTCCCCGTGTGTCACGTTTTCATCCAAATCCTAATGGAATTAATGGCAGTTTACCAGCTGGGTTTTGACACAGGATGAAGAGATACTAATTCATTATTTGGGGTGGGTTTTTTATTACTTTACGTGGGAATAAGTCTCAAACACAGGCTCACGTTGAAGGAAAGGCACCCCACGTGTGTTCCACCTGAATAAGGGGCAAGAGGTGTCCTTTTCCTTACCCCGACAGTGGATAGGATCTGGGACACACGCTGTCACGGAAAAGGGCAGCAGCAGTACACATGCCCTGAGGGAGGACAGGCTGATCGTCACATTTAGAGGTGATTAAAAAAACCCAGTAACAGTAGCATCCAGCCGTCTCCTCAGCCAGTTACATCGAAATGCTGTGCAAGTGTGGCAATTAAACAAAAAAACCCAAAAAAAAGTCAAGGGCCATCAATGCATCAGCCCAGACCCAATATGTACATGTGAATTAAAAAAAAAGGTTTTAATGAAGTTCTAATAAATAAATTATGAACCAGCAGTGTTTGTTCATCTATCTTTAGAATCTACCTGTTAGACCCCTGCAGGTGCTGCTAACACCTAGAGATGCAGATGAAATCGCTAAATTAAATGAAACAATCATTAAATCACTAAAAATAAGTACCCGTTTACGAGAGAATGTATCCACTGCTAGAGCCAGGGGGAGTGGGTGAGAGGAGGGGGAAGGGAGGCACTCATGGCAGATGGCCAGCTAGGGGTTGCAGTTTTGCTCCACTCCCGGCGTTATTTCCACAGTGTCAGACATAAAGGATGATCGACCAGTTACAACTCAGGAATGCTGGAGGACTTGCTTGAAATTTTACAGCCAGAAGACTGGAGGGTGCTTTTAAAGAAAAAGCTTTTAATTCAACCTCCAACGGTTGGGGCTAAATGTAAGCAGCTCTGGGTGGGATTCCCGAGCCTGTATTTTCACAGAATCACAGAATGGTTTGGCTTGGGAAGGACCTTAAAGCCCATCCAGTTCCAACTCCCCTGCCATGGGCAGGGACACCTTCCACTAGACCAGGTTGCTCCAAGCCTCATCCAGCCTGGCCTTGGACACTTTCAGGGATGGGGCATCCACAGCTTCTCTGGGCAACCTGTTCCGGTACCTCACCACGTTCTCCATGAAGAATTTCTTCCTGATATCCAACTTAAATCCACCCTCTTTCAATTTAAACCCGTTACCCCTTGTCCTGTCACTCCCTGCCCTTGTAAAATGTCCCCCCCAGCTTCCTTGTAGCCCCCTTCAGGTACTGGAAGGTGCTATAAGGTCTACCCAGAGCCTTCTCTTCTCCAGGCTGAACAAACCCAACCCTCCCAGCCCATCCCCATAGCAGAGGTGTTCTAGCCCTCAGAGCATCTCCGTGGCGCCCTCTGGACTTGCTCCAACTGGTCAAAATCCTTCTTATATTGGGGGCCCCAGAGCTGGACACCTAACTCCAGGTGGGGTCTCATGAGAGCAAAGTAGAGAGGGAGAACCACTTCCCTTGACCCGTCCTTTGCAGGAGGACATGGACACCACCACAGTGGGTACTACTTCTGGGCAGGAAAGCTGCAAAATCTCTTCTTTGACTGACAGAGGTGCTAACCCACCATACCACACAGAAAGGCTTCTAAGAAGACCAGACTTCTTAGAACTGCTCGATTCCTTGCAACAGAGCAGAGTTCTCCTTTCACTCCACTTAAGGAAGCTTCTTTCTGTTCTGTTTTAAACAATCCAGGCCCAGCTTTCACCAGCCTCCACGGTGCGGGCCCATGCACAACCGCTGCGACAGTGACCCAGAGACAGAGGGTTTCATTAGCACTGAGGCAGGTCAAGCCCTTTCCACCAGATCAGGCTTGAACCCAAATCGGCAGAGAGGCTACGCCAGCCCAAATTGCTCCAACGTAGCTTCGGTTGCTTCATGCTCAACTGGCAGTGTCAAACAACAGCCATTGGGCAGTCCCTGCCAGTTATGCCCAAGTGCCTGGAGTACACGAGGAGCTCAACTTGTGCTCCAGTCAGGTACGTAAAGCTTTCAGAGCTGCTGAGACTAGCTCTAGCTGTTCCCATCCCTGGTCCTCAGCCCCCTTGTTCTGACCGAGCACTTACTCCAGTCGAAGAGCAGTTTTAAACGGCCCAAGAGAAATAAATTACATCCATCTTTAAAAAAAAAAATAAAATAAAAAATAGAAAAGCCAAGCTGAGCCAGAAGGAACAAGAGGTATCATTTTTAAAAGTTCGCAGCCCACAAATCATCCTCCTTATTTCCTCATCTCCAGACACGCTGTCTCCCCTCCCCCAGCTACATGCCTGAACAAGCAAGTTCGCTGGTGCAGATGTCAGGACAGGCTCCCTTCTCCAGCACGGTCCGGAGCAGCCTTGGCTCCGGTTCCACCTTTGCTCACAGGGAGGCAGGACTTCAACCGCACAACTCAAAGTACTGACTGGCGTCAGACCTTGCTAAGCAGGGTGGGAAAAATAAAGGTCTCATATGTTACAGCATACCCAAAGCTCATATAAGCAGGTTTCCTGGAGGAAATCTGTGTTCCAGAGGAAAGGACTAAATGCAGCACAAAGAAAATACATTAACACACGCATTTAAACACTCCCCCGCTGCTCTCCACCTCAGGTGCTTGGCTTGAAGTCCAAACTGCACGTTAGTAGCAGCAGCAACTGAAAGCAGCCGAATCGTTCATCATTTTTCCATTCAGAAGTTTCCAATCCAGATGAACGCAGAGCAGAGGGCTCAGAATTAAGCCTCACCATCCTCTAACATGGAATAATTCCTGGTAGGATGCATCCACTTTTAAACACATACTGATATTTGCAAAGACTGCACTTTGTTAAGTGCAGAGATCTGCCATGTGCCATTTAGCACAGGGGTAAGAAATGTCAGAAAACCAGAGCATCGTCGTGTCAGGTCAACATCCCACACGCGCAGAGGATACCTTAACGCAGCGGTTAGCAGCAAGTCATGGCACGTAAATAGCAGAAAGTTTGCATTAAGCTGTAAAAGGTTTCTGAGAGGAGACGTCAAAACAGAGTCCTGCAAAGAGCAAACCGATGTTCTCAGGAGGAAAATTCATCCAATTCCTTTCTTACTGGGAAACTAAAGAAGACAACACGAGCATCGTTAGTTGATGAAGCCATCCAAAAGTCTCAATTAGACTGTGGGGGAAATGCCACAACAGTTCAGCTCTAATTGGAAACGCAGACAGTTATCACCAGAGTAGCGCTCGCTCCTGTGTACAGCTCCATTGTGTTCACCGCAGCTGATGACAGTAGGAAGCCCTGTGCTCTGTAGTACTTATGTAAGGAGTAGCAAAGCTGTCACATCCCCTTAACTTCCAGCCAGGATTTTCTTACTGGCAGTACTTTTCAATTAATGGCAAAGATTGCTTCAGTTTCACATCGCTTCGTTAAAGTTTTGGTTCTTGTTCCAAGCTGAGGAAAGAGGAAGACTTAATAATTGTCCTGAGGCAGAACGAGCTCTGCATCCAACACGAGGTTTCTGTAGGCAAACTGAATTAAGAGACACAGAAAGCACGGACAAATACCCAGAACTGAAAAAGCCAATCTAGCATCAGTAAAGACAAACAGCTTGAGAACTGCACATAAATCTGCCTCAAGTTTGCAACGAATACTCCTTCAATTATGAAACATGTGATGCTCTACAAGCAGTTCATTTAAAAGGCAAAATGAAACAGCCTCAGGTAGCTTAGGGTTTCCACCTAATTGAGTTTTCGCAGTAGAGCCTTCTTTGCTGATAGAGCACCAGCTCTGTGGTTTCAGTTCTATGTCAACTAGCAAACACCCTATTCTACCTAGTTTATAATCCCTCTACGTACAGAAGCAAGCATAGCCAGCATCCTGTGGCAAGGTCTCGCATTCTTAGACTTCCTTACTTGTACCAAATGGACTGTAGAGCATTCATCAGTCCATTAAGAGCCATCATCGTTTAATTTAATGAGCAGCGGTTTGTTTTTAGGAGGTACCATCAGCCCTTTTATCACATCATTTACTCAGATCCCAGTCAAACTTACTGTATGTCAGTGGAGAAAAAGCTCTACAGGTCTGGTACCAAGGATCTGCCGTTTCTGCAATATATTATGACACAACCCTGCATTAGCACTCAGTTAAACAAAGCCCACGAGCCCAGTGAACTATTTTTACTCCACTGAATAAAAGGCAATACAAGAACATCACTTATTACAGTAGCAGGCCCATTTCAAGGCACTATGTAATTAGGAGTAGGAGTTAATAGCAGGACCAGAAATAGTAGGCAAGGTTTTCTTCAACATCTTTGTGCAAGTCTTTCTGGGGCATGGATCTTCTTATCCCGTGTTCTTGCTACGATTACCTAAGCAGCTTTAAGTAGGACACACGGAGCTTCTCTGCTACCTATTTAAACCTTGTTCTCTCTCGTGAAGCAGTGTCAGCTGCAGCCACAAAACCCAATCCAGCGGAGACAGAAGGAGCTCCTACACGCAGCCCTGTCAGCATCTGCAGCGAGTGACTGGCTTCTTCCAATCTAATTCCCAGTGGACAAGCATCGACATCATAAAATTAGCAACAATGCAAACTGCAAATTCAACAGAATTTGGATTTCAGTGATGGATGGATTGACAGCGTGCATGTTTTATTTATCCCAAGACTGCTTTGTCAGGTTGGCTGCATCTCCCCTCTGTACTTAAAATGCTAAAAATCATTTTTATAGTCACTAATTGGCAGCCAAGAGGCTCTATAGACAGTCTTGTACCTTTTCTAGCATTAGTCAAAACTCACCGGATTTCCAAACTGAAGATGCCCACCAATAAGTGACATTATAGGAAACCATCTGAGTCAAGGCATTTTGGTCAGTATGTATTCCCTCCCACTGCTCTAAGTCACCGTGCTGAGGTCCCACCAGGCTCCCCGTACCCACTAAGGTCATCAGCATGAGATTTTGCCTCTCTGGGAGCACACAGCATGCAGCAGATCAGGACGCAGTTTTCTGATCATCCTTCCTTAATTCCAATAATTCAGACTCAAGGAAATTCACTACCAGCACATGCTCATAGAGGTTCCTGCTATCTACCCATAACTCCAATGCTTCCTCAGTGTTCAGGCACTCAAACCAATTCTCCTTTCAGCATCCACCTCGGGCTACCTGCCCACACCCCCTCTCTCCTATTCTAAATACAAGGCAAATGAGTGTAAAATGAGGTGTTTTAAAATTCTGTAGCTGGCACGCTACAATTTCACCCCTCACTTTTGCAGGAAGAGCTCCACTCACTAGAAAACTCAGATCCAAACAGGGCAGTCAGTTTTGGACAGCCCACAAGGACCCTCAGCGTCGGTCCGGGTGCACACCTGGGAGGAACGCGTGGGCCTGCACTTCCCAAACCAATTTTGCCCCATCCACTTTCTGGCAGTTACACCCCGCCTCCCTCTTCACTGAAGCTCACAGTTGCACATGCACCCACTGCAGCACATCCTGCATTAAGTCCCCCTTTCCTCCTCTTGTACTCCTCGCAGAGGGATGCAGCGAAGTGAAATACGCTGGCTGCAGGAAAGGAGATCCTAAAACCAATCCAGAACAGAGCATGACCATTAGGCTTTTCCAGCCTGTAGAAGAGAAGACTCCGGGGAGACCTTATAGCACCTTCCAGTGCCTGAAGGGGCTACAAGGAAGCTGGGGGGGACTTTTTACAAGGGCCTGTAGTGACATGACAAGGGGGAACAGGTTTAAATTGAAAGTGGGCTTGGAACTAGATGATCTTTAAGGCTCCTTCCCACCCAAAACATTCTGTGATTGTATGGAAAACATCTAGTGTTATCTGAAAAGCTTAAATATTCTACTTTAACAAAAGCCTCAAAGTTTTATAACTCTTCGATGCTCTATTATTAGAAAACAGACATCCAAATTGGGGTCTGTCATTGTGCTATGTCGCTTTTGGCTTGACAAACAGAGGTTGGATTTGAGCCTAATATATATTATTTAAACTTCTAACAAGGTTTCAGTTTACATCCACATGGTTGAAACTTCCCCTGAGGGTTTTCAATCCTTAATACAATTAAAAATCTGCTAACATTTATTTCTTTGTTTTTGAGTAAGCTGAACCGAGACATGTCAAATAGAAGTGGTCAAATCCCAAATCACGACTTTTTGAAACGGGCTGTCAAAAAGAAGTCCTGAGCACACCAACCCACAGGTCTGCCATTTGAACACCTGACATTATCAGCAGACGGTTTCTGTTTTGGATCATAGATGATGTACTGTCACCAGCCCCCGCTCCACTGGCTCCTAACCTTCTCTCCTCCGTAGAGCATCTGTATTCTGGGTGTTTCCTTAGAGATTAATTAACTGCTCCTTTCTCAAAGGCAGAGATTATTGGCATTTTTCTCAGACTACATTTCTAACCGTTTAAGAGACCTGTCAGGGCAGAGAAATAAATAAATACAGAAAAATATCAATTCATCATGCTCACCGCCAAGACATCACAGGTAAAGAGAAGACCTGAGTTTTGGCTGGTGTCTTTAAAGACCATTTTCTAGCTTGCATGCCTGTATATCATTTACATCGCATTTCACACTCTCTTTTAATGTCAGTGTCCTCAGAGGGACAGTGCGAATTAGAATATTGGTATCTCTAATTTAGAAGGCAATTAGACTTGATTGTTACAAAGATTAGATTAGATTAGTTGTTACAAACAACTTAGATTGTTGTTACAAACCAGAGCTGGATGTATGCTCAAAACAATCAAGTTAGAATTCTATTTTAATTAAAAAAATCAGTCAAATAATCCTATTATCCCAAGGATTGATTCAGGTGTCGTTCCAATTCAGCACATCTTTTTTTAATCTTTTAGCTACATATCCAGAAAGTGATTGAAAAAAAATGCACTGCAAGCTACCAGAAAGATTCTTTCTGACAACAACTTCCACTTCCAATTGGAATGGTCAGGAAGATAGAGAAATAAGTCTTCCAATGCCAGTCACTAGCTAAGGAAGCCACTTAAAGAAATAAAAAACAGTAAGATGAAGGAAGCATTCAACAAGCCAACATGGACCACGTTCCTGATCTTCACCCCACTACCTGTAAACATCACCTCAAAGAGTGCTTCTTATTTCCTCATATTTCTACCTTCTGCCTCATTTCTCAAAATCTAGTAGGTGCTTTTTCTACAGCTGCACAGTTTCACAGAATCACAGAAAGGTTTGGGTGGGAAGGGACCTTAAAGACCATCTAGTTCCAACCCCCCTGCCATGGGCAGGGACACCTTCCACTACACCAGGTTGCTCCAAGCCTCATCCAGCCTGGCCTTGGACACTTCCAGGGATGGGGCATCCACAGCTTCTCTGGGCAACCTGTCCCAGTGCCTCACCACCCTCTCCGGGAAGAATTTCTTCCTGATGTCCAGTCTAAATCTCCCCTTTCAGTTTAAACCCGTTACCCCTTGTCCTGTCACTACAGGCCCTTGTAAAAAGTCCCCTCCACTCCCAGCATTCCTGTAGGTTTTACATGCTTTTATTTAAGAAGGGGAGAAAAAAAAAAAAAGAGAGAAAATATTTCAAAAATCATGTTTCATTTCTGGATTTGCTCTCACATGCTCTGTGGGGCCCTGCTGCATAACAAGCATTTTATCCACAGGAGACATCAGCAGCACAAGGCAGCACAAGGCAGCACAGCTGCCACAGCCTGCACATGTCACCGAACTGGGCTCCAAGGGACGATGGGAGCAGCAGGGCAGAGGTGGGGTATGCAGTCCAGCTGAGACTGTGCATGCACAAAGATATCTGTACATAAATACATATACACACGTGTATGTGCATATAACCTGCACCACCAACGTAACTCACCTATCTGGTTTATTTCTGGACAGTGAGTATGCATCCTATGACCATTTATAAATGGGGGGGATAAGAAGAAAGTCAGGGAG
>NW_010235319.1:0-11379 GCF_000690775.1 Eurypyga helias
AGCGCCGGGCAGAGGGCGGCTTTCTGTAAAGCAGAAAGACGCGTTTGCTTCTGATCGCGCAGGCAGTCGTGCGTGCGTGCGGACTGCAATCACGCACAGACGCATAATTAGCCCCGGAGGTAGTGAAGGACCAGAGGAGCCAGATATCGCCCAGCTAAGTTGAACAAAAGATGAGAAATAAAAGAAAGATGCTTTCGCCGTGGCCCCGCCCCCTGTAATCACTTGCCTCCAGCTGCAAAGATGCTGTTGCTGGAAAGGGGCTGCTGGAGCTTTAAGAGCCGCTCCCCCCGCCCCTGCTTCCGACAATGGTCTGAGCCGAGCTCTGCTTCCCAAAGCAAAATTTGTAATATGCCATTTTTCCCATGGATGCTTCTCCTCTTGGCTGCTGACGAAGTGACCGAAGAAAATGCTGAGGTGCCAAGCAGCCAGTCTTGCCGGAGGACGGGTGCGGGGGCTTGGGGTTCCTGGGAGCAACGCCTGTGTCACCATTGCTAGGAAGATGGTCCAGGAGCGCTCGGCTGCGTGAGTCCCCGCTCGAAGCCGGTGGAGACTGCGGTTGTTCTTGATCAAGTGAAATAGCAGACGCCGAAATAAAAGCCACTAGGTACGAACCTTCTATTTCTGAGTTAGACACTCCCTCCTTAGCCCCGATACCCTCCGGGAGGTGAGGTGCAAATGCAAAATCTTGCTGTCTGCTTCTTGCTCTAGTACTTGTGTGATAACATTTAAATGCATTTCTGTAATGGGAGCTGGGGAATTTCAGAGTGAAAAACGTGGAGCCAACTTCTTTTTTTGTGGTGTGGTTGAGGAAGATATGAGGCCGGAGGGACGACATAAAGAGCAAATAGTTGGAATGAGTCCTTTTTTTAAGGTACAGTGTTGATCACCCCTTCTGTGTGGAAGGAGTGCAGGATGCTTCCGTTAAAGGTGATATCATAGTTTAGTGGGGACTGGCAGGTAAGGAGTTAACTAGGAGGAGGAATATGCATGTAATGCAACTCAGACAATAGGAAGGATTTTCCTTACGGTGCACCGTGCTGCCTATGAGTGATCTTGCTGAGAACATCTGAAAAGACATATTTGCAGTAAGAACTGGTTTTATCAGCCACTATATCTGTTACATGATTTGTGAGGGGGGGCGGGAAAAAAAAGCTTGTAAATGAAAAATATCCGGAATGATCCAATGAAATGAGTTTTCAAGCTGATGTCACTGTGGAGAGGCTAGAATGTATGGTAGTTAGATTTCTACTTCTTTTTCATGCAGCAAAATTACAAGTAACTTGAAATGACTTCTCAACCTGGGTGTGCTAATCAAATATCTGAGCATACAGAAAACAAGCTTTTAAAACCAGTTATGGACAGAAAGGAGAGGGAATAAAATTAGATTCACATCTAAGGTGGAAGCCTTCAAGGTGAGCAAAATGAATGCTTGTCTAAGAGCCTTTGTCAGGCAGAAGCCAAGCAGTAGTCTGTCTTCTCATTCCCAGGGCTTACCCAAGTGAAGGAAGTCCAGCTGGTAAATTACTCCCAGACTATGTGAGATTGCAGTGGTGTTTGTTACAGTATTCACCTTAAAAAATAAACAATTTCAAGACTCTTGGACAATCAGGATAACAGAAGATGTAAAATAGGGTGGGGTCCATGAAAAGAAAGATGACAACTTTTTTATTTTCTACCTTTACAACATATGTACCACAGAAATTTTGAGTAGTTTTAGAAGAAGTCAGTATTAAGGATGTACTTTCACACCTGGTCTGTACATCATTATCAGCATCTGTAGATTGAAGGTACATAAGAGAATTGCTATCAGTTTAGTTGTTAATGGAGTAGCTCCTGAAAACAAGCTTTATATAACTCTTAACCAAGGCTGGAGGTATCCTGTGCTGTTTGTTGCAATTTTTGTCCATTCACTCATGTGGATTTCTAGTTGAGCTAATACTGAGTTCACTCTTGACGGAGACATAATGCAGGTAACGCTGTAGGTTTGCTGTGACATTTTCTCATGCAACCTGAAACATCTTTTAATGCATTGACGATGAACCACGTTCTTTTCTCCCTCATAGAACAGATCACTTCAAGCAACCATTGCTTTTTGCCAGTTCCGTGTTGTGTGTTTAGAAGGGAAACCTGTTCATGATTTCTCATCATATTGTAGGCAATGGTCATGTAACATCCAGCGTGCTCCCTAGTCATGCATAACATACCTCAGTGATTTTTATGCTCCTGTTTGGAGGTGGTAAAACATCAGGAGGTTGATGGCTTGCCTACGTTAGTGACTTTTCCAACCACCTACAACGAGGCAAACCCACTAAAGTCTATGATAGAATTTCCATCAATTTAAGCAGTTGCTGGATTAGGCTCCATGCAAATGATTGGAGAAAACACTGAACTAGGAACCAATCAACCTGGAAGAGATTTTGCAGTAGATGGTGTAGTAGATACACAATGGACAAGGAAGAGAACGTTGTTAGAGGACTTTAATGTGCTGCTTCACAGACTGTCATTGTGTATGGCTATGATACCTGAACACTTCAGGTCTACAACATGTATTCAATTACAAGTGCTTAGGCTTTGTTTCAAATAAGAAGAATTCTGAAGTTAAGTTGCCTGGTGTCATTTCCTAGGGAGCATGTATGTGCTACATGGATTTTAAGGGAAGCAGTAATTTATCAATAGCCTGCTCCCCCTTCAGAACTTCTTAGGGGGTTTGGGATAGTCATAAGGTGTTACAGAACTTCGGTGTCCATTGCAGCCGTTGAGAGTTTTGGGCACTCCGTGTGCTCCCTGAGCAAGGGAAATATAATGTCTACTCTGTGTCTCCTGATGAATTCAAGAATCAGTGCTTGTGTATTAACAGTAAAATGCTGGTGACTTAAAGTAAATGCATTTTACTTTATTTACTTTATTTACTTTATTTTTACAGTACCGTAAAGTGGTAAACTTTTTACTGCTGAGATACTAAGTTCAGTATGAATGGAGCGTGTTTTTCTTTTTAAAGAAAGAGAAACGCATTTTAAAAGTTTTGGTTTTGTTGACTTAGACCAGTCAAGCATAGCTTTAAGTAAGTTGTATTACTGCAGGGCAAATCAGCCTTTTTCTGGCAAAGCAACACCAAATTTCTCTTTTTTTTTTTCCCCCCCCCCCTTGAGTAAGAGGTATATTATGCATGTTTACATATTAGTGAAGCATATGTCACCTTGTTAAGCCCTTTCCCTCCACTCCTTCCTCTTTGCAGTCCTGGCTGTATGGGAAGTATTGCACAGAACAACGTATATGAGGTCTTACTCCGTTTTCATGAACCTCTGTGGTCTTTAGTTTTAATCCACCACTTGCAGTTCCTGACACCTACTAAAAGAAATTCCAGCTCCCTCTATGTTCTTTCTTGGATGCCTGTGTTCCCTCCTAGTGCCTTTTTTCATATCCTGACAGAGCATGATAGCTACCACTCAGTAGTGTGCTGCTACTGCTGTAATTATCTGGCCTATTCCTCACCTAGCCCTGAGGAACAGGATGGTTAATGAAGGTCTTCATTATCTTTTCCTTCTCCTCTTCCACTCCTCCCCCAGTTCCTTTTCTGATTCAATTTTCCATAGGCAGCAGCCTGCAGTTCTCCTCTGGTAGTGCAAAGAGCTACAGGGACTTGCTAAATGCATGGTTGGGCACCACTGGTATAATTAAGTAGGAATTGAGGTATCAAATTATGAAACCAAGTTGGATGCCTGAAGTAGTCCTTCATCATCTTCTCTTTTTTTTTTTTTTCATGTGACCAGAGTCTTGGTACTGAAATCCTTAGTAAATTACTTGAGTGGGAATTTACTCAGACTCTGCGAAGTTGACTCCTGACAGCTGGTTACAGATACGCTGCGTCTAATTCATTCAATACCATGTATGTTTCTTTTGAGAAGAAAGCAAGCCTGTGTTTCTTGAGTTTGTGTGTGGGTTTGTTTGTTTATTTTTTTAGAGAACAGTGTTAGGAAAGCTTTTTATTTTTTCCTGATGGGAATATTATGTATTCATCTTTTTATTTCTTATTAATGACTTAGAAAACTTCCTAAATGCATCAAGTGCATAATGTCTTTCTGTATATTATAAACACTGACTTGATAACAGATTATGATCTTGAGTGGAAATACCTTTAGTGTTGGAGTTTCAGGAAAGAATATTTATTTACTGCTGCTCCTCTTGTGATTCTAGAAGGACCATATACCACTTAAATACTGTCATACTGTACATGTTCCCCCACCATGTTAGGCTTCAACAGTGTTTCCATCTTTATTCTAAAAATATTTTTTCATTATTTGCTTTACTGCGATTCACAGGGTGGGTGAAAAAATGTAAAGCATTAAAATCTTTCTTCAAACCTTTCTTTTGTTTAAACCAAAACCATTTGGTCTGCCTTTGGTACAGGCAGACCAAATGGAGAGATTATAATGTGTGCACAGACTCGATGAACATACTTTTGCATCTGATCTCAGTGTGCACATGGAGTTGAATGAGGAACTAACGACATACTACACTGTGTCCAATTCAGAAGAGTAGAGGGCTGGGAAACTTCTTCCTGATCTTTGATCTTTTGGTGCTGTTTCTGGTTATATGTAGTTATATACAGTCAGTTGTATGACAGGGAAGCAGGATCTGAAATCACTGGCCCATAAACACAATTAGAAAACATAGAATATCCACATCAGTTTATGACTGTATTTAGTCTATCCAAAAGTTACAGTTTAGAAAACAAAGTCCTATGAACCTAACCAGTCTTTGAAGCAGTAATAGTGGAGGACAAAAAGGAAGTTTAAAGATGGTCCGTTATTTATCCTGCTAAGTTTTGTTCTGAGTAGAATTGATACGTACATGAATTAATAAAAACAGTATACTTGCGACAAATATCTGCCACATATGCATGGACCTGTTACTCCTGAACTTACACATATCTACTAAGTCCAGGATGCATCTGATCTGTCTGCATGAAAATTGATTCATGCATATATAGTGAAAAGTATCTGAGATGTATAAAAAAGCTCTGTAAACTCACAGATCAGCTACAAAATGCGTGCGGCATGGTAGATAAAAATATAATAGAAGTAGGCCTGCCAATAGCCTTATTCTGAGCCTTTGACAACTGCTACACTGAATGCAGCTGTGTCTCTCCTGGAAATACAGTTGAAAAAGGCATATCTTTTTCACAGAAAGAATGACTAGTTCAGGTTGTTTTACTAGAGAGATGTCTTTAAGCATTGAAAACCTTCCTGTATGAAATACACTTTATCTTAACACAGATTTATGGTCTGAGATTAGTGGGTCAAGAGTAGGTAGCTACAGTAATTCCTTCTTCTTTCAGTGTATGAGGTATTTCAGTTGATTATATTATGAAACCAGAGTGAAAATTGTTGGGGTTTTGGTGTTTTTTAATCACGCAAATTAGGTTTAAAATTTAAACTTACATAAAAGGAAAATCAGAAGTTGCTTTCCTCCCCCACTGGAAACTTAAAAATACAATTAAAATTACTTAGGGTAGGACCACATTAGCAATCAGACCTAACTGTTCATAGCCATACTATTTTTATTTTATGTTTTAATATGAATCCCTCAGTTGTTTCCATCTGCATTGTGTTGGCTTACATCACTGTGTGCTTTCGACATGTGCAAACTAACTTCCTTTCAGCTATAATTGAACTAGAAGCTTGCTCTTAAATCTAATGCCCTGACCCCATGTGTGAACCACATCATCATGTGGTTAACCAAGGGTTGTCTAATAGATGCGCAACGTCAGAATGCTCTGGAAGCTTCAAGAACTCTTGTAACTCTGTGACGTTATTCACTTGCTATATAAAGGACTAAGTGCATATCTGCCCTCCTATTTGTCCTCAGCTGCCAATCTTCTGCTACTAAATTGTGATCTGTCTGTTTGCTGACACATGTTCCTCTATTTACTTTCAAAGGTTTGAAGTCCTTTCTCTGATTTACTCACCCTAGGGTTTTTTTGTAGCCCCTCTTGATAAACCTCCCTTTTCTCCTTTTTAAAATGCCTTTAAACATTCTTCAGATATTCTCAGTATTTTGATTCCTTCCTGCTATCAAGCAGAAAATTTATAAAGGGTGCAATAACGTCCTGGGGAAGTGGCTTTATTCTTGAACATGTCCTGGAAGAAGGCCAGCATTTCTTAGGAACAGTGTTAAATAGTGGCAGCCTCAGGACATTGAAAGCATCCCATCTGCTGGCAGGTATAAGAAAGATAAATGCCAGATAAATTTCAAAAAAAGATTGCTTTTCTAAAGGCAAGAAGACACAAATCATAGTAAAACAGACCAGCATGGCAATATGTCTTTCTTGAAGACCTACAAGAAATCTTTATTTGGGAACCCCACAATAAACCTGCAGGTGATTGAAATTTTATTCCTTCTTTCTGGGTTGATGACCCTGGAAGATCCTGAGAAGATGTGTTCCCTTCAGAGTTGTTCCAGGGTCCTTGTTGTTGGCTTCCACAAGTGATCCATGTGAGGACATGGCTCAGGATTCCCCTTTCCCCTGCTCCTCACCCTTGCAAGTATCAGTGCATCCCTTTCTGGCACACCTTACCAGCACCCCTGTTCATGTCCAGGTTAGCATGCTGCTTTTCTACATTTGTCTCTATGCTGAGGGTGGGGAAAGGGAGAAGATGCATGTGGTTCCAATGAAATAATGACATTGATCTCCAAACTGCCAGAAAGCAATGTACATCGCCAATCTGACAGCTTTACCTTTTAAAGATTCTCCTGGGGCAGTGAGCTGTGGTAGAAAACTTCTAAATAGCAACTGCCTACATCAAGAGCTGCCCACCCATTCCCTGCCTTCTCTGTGGTCTTACTCATAGCCTAAGTTTGTGCATGGCAGAATAAAGCATCCCAGGCTTTCAAAATAAGCACACTGCATGGTCCACTTCTCTCGCTGAATGCAGCAGCTTGGAGGGAGAAGATATTGTAATACTGCCATAAGCATTCAACCCATGGATTCCCACATCCCTGTAATGACTGTAGGAGGAGATTTTCTATCTAGTTTGAATACAAGGTGCCAAGGCAGCAACAGTTGCCTGCACAGTTGTTTCCATACCTGTTCCCCCCACACACCCGCATGCATGAAAAATTGCACCACTGTCCCTGCGTGTGGGCAGTGGTAGTGTGTGCTGTGCTGTTCAGACCATAAACTTAATCTGTGTGTGCAGGACATTGGAGGTAATCTCTTGAATGATGAAGGTTCATGGGTGGGAATCTCCTGAGACAGGAAGTGTGCCTCATGAGATGTTGATGATCACGAGGCAGGAAAGGTTCAGTGACAATTTGAACTTTCTTTGGTCTTGAAGAATGGGCTTGCAGACCTTAGTCTCTGGCCACCTGCTGCATACTAAAAAGTCATGATTAACCTGAGCAAGTGGCAGATGGCCTTGGATGTTTTAGTTATCCCTTTGCTCACTGTGAACTTGGCCATCCCAGACTGCTTAGCCACACATGGGACCTGGGTGGAGACACTCCACGAGTGATGGCCGCTTTCTGAGTGAAATGTACTCCCACATCATTGTGAGGGGATTGTAGAGGCAAGACAGTGGGTCCCCTATGCTGTTAGTCTCACATCTTGACATATCTGTGTATTGTGGTTTAATCCCAGCCAGCAACTCAGCGCCACACAGCCCCTTTTCACCTCCCCCCTCATCCCAGGGAGGAGAATCGGAGGAAAAGACAAGAAAACTCGTGGGTTGAGATAACAACAATTTAATAATTGAAAGTAAATAAAATAATGTTACTAACAATACTAATAATACTAATATTACTACTAGTGATATGTAATGAAAATAATGGAAAAGAAAACAAACTATACAACTGCTCACCACCTGCTGACTGATGCCCAGCCAGGTCCTGAGTATTGCGAGCCAGAGCTGGAGGGAGCCTGAGAGCCAAAGCCTGAGAGAGAGCCTCCCCGCTGGCGCAACCCTCAACTTCTGGCATGGATCATAGAATCATGGAAAATGGTTTGGGTTAGAAGGGACCTTAAAGGTCATCCAGTTCCAACCCCCCTGCCACAGGCAGGGACACCCCCGACCAGACCAGGCTGCTCAAAGCCTCATCCAGCCCAGCCCCTAGGGATGTGTTCAACCCCCAGGGATGGAGCATCCACAAGCTAAAATAGTTGTATGAGAAAACTGTTGTCCCCAAGCACACCTGGCCTGGAAATGTCCCTTTTGTCAGTTTGGGTTAGTTTGTTCTGCTTGTGTCCCCTTGCAGCTTCTTGTAGAGCAGAAGCTGGGAACACAGGTGCAGTATCAGAAACTGAAAAATCCCTTGAGTTGACATAAACATTGCTTAGCAACAACTGAAAACATTAGTATGCTATCAGTATTCTCAGCACAGCCAAAACACAGCCTTATACTAGCCACTGTGAGGAAAACTCACTCTATCCCAATTAAACCCAGCACACTGTGGACAGTGGACAAAGCAGTTACATCAGCAAGAACTCCCCAAAAGCTGTTCTGCCTCTGCAGGGAAATTGAAGTGTAGGAGGATGGGTACTAGTTTATTCAAACTGTCCTTTTTTCTGGTGCAGCTGCAGAGTTTAGTCACTCCCCATCTATGGTGCCTTATAGTACATGCTGTCCATACTCAGAAGAGGAAATGGGAGGTACCATGAAGGTCAGTTGGTAACGATGCAGGTATTTTGAAACTTGAAGTTTTCATGGTGATGAAAGCACTGATGAAAGGTCACTGTGGTGCTTATAGTTTAGGAGAGGAAAACATTTCTGGAGTAGAAAGTTTTGAACTTCATGAGTGATGGAGATATACAACATCAAATCAGACAATCCTGAGTAAATATACCTGACCTAAATGTAGTGGAGATATGAGCAACTTTTCAGTATCTATCGCTTCAAGCTGTTAACTGTTTCTCTTGCACCTAATTACTAAGTGGATAATAGTCAGAAAAATCCTTGACCTTGCCTCCAGTCCAGACACTTTAAAACCAGAATCAAGACCCATCTGACGCTATTGCCTGTGAGTGCTACGCAGTAGTAGGCTAATAATTCAGGCTGAAATACCAGTGTTGGGTACCAATTTTGCTAGTTCTCACATCTACTGAAAAAGTGAAAATTAAGAATACTGTATTGTGCATGAGCATTCAGAATGTGATCAAGGCCAGCTAATCTTAGCAAAGCTGTCATTTTCCCAGTAAGTCTTACCAGCCAGCGATGTTAGCACAAGGATTGCTTGTAACTTAGTGCTGGTAGGAGTTGATTTTAATGAATTAAGTACAGGTGTCTTAGCTCTTTTGTTCCCTGGTGTATGGCCTGACATTGTTACCTTCTTTAATATTTCTTAACAAATCTTCCCTTTTTCATAAATTCCACTTTCACAAGTCCCATTTTCCTATTTTGGAAAACAGACCAGATTTAAGAATATACAGAGTTAATCCATCGCAGTATTGAGAGTGAAATAGTGAGAATGGTACATGATGGAACACTTAACGGTGGAAGTGTGTGAACCACATGTATTGTAGACAAAATTCACACCCAGAAGGTCCACAGCAAACTCCTACTGGAAATTAAAATATCTTACCTAGATGAACTAAAAGCACCTTGATCCCACTTGCTGAGATAAAAGGCTTCCAATAGTTACTACAATAAAAGAATTTCCAGAAATTAACCCTTAACTATGTATTGTGTCTGCTGTACTTCTTCAGTCATACTAGAAAAACAGTTTCTGAATCTTTGGGTGGCTTTCATTGGGTAGATATCGTTTATTATTAACACAGTCTTTTTATTTAAAAAAAAAAATCTGAGTTTTAGACCTGTCATATCTCTGAGTTCTTTTTTTTTTTACCCAGTATCTCATAGCATAATCTTCTCCCCATACACAAACTGAGGTTTCGAGATTTACATAAGGAGTTTTATAATTGAAAAATGGAACTAGGTGATATTATTTGCTCTGCCCAGGACTGTGTTTAGGAAACAAACAAGAGTGATTCTGTCTCTGGTAATTCAATTTGCACAAGATATCGCAGGTATGGTAATTAGCAGAGATTTTCTAGTTCTTGGCCTCTTACTGAACGAGCTCACTGAAGAATAATTTCCCCTGAGGGTGGGAATAACTAGATAGGAAAATAGATTAACCTGGCATTGTTAAGGCAGCATGATACTGGATCAATGGTTAGCCTGAGCTATACTGTAGAAATGCCTAGAGCAGGACAAAATCTGGCAATTAATGGCAGCTATTGGCATCAATACCAGCAATTCAACAATGACATTAAGTAAGAGAAGGGAGAAAATCAACGATAAAGGAGACCACAATTGCAGAGACAGTATTTTCTGTCATTTTAAGAGAGCATTTTTTCTAAAACTATTAATAATTTAAAATATTTTGTTACACTCCATCTCCTTCCAGTCATTCTTCTCTCTGTTTAGGAAGCACATTCAAAGTCTTCGCTGTGTGGAATTAGTCACTGTATTTAATCCCTGTCTATCGACCATCTGATTAACATTGAAAGCACAAAGTTGAAAGAGGGAACAATGCAATAATCTACTGACTGTGTCCATGTGACAGAGTTAATTCCTCTTATGAAATCCCCTCAAATGTTTTTCTACTGAAGAGCTTTTCCTTGATTTGTGTTTTTTTTAAAGAAATGATGTGTGAAGTGATGCCAACGATAAACGAGGACACCCCGATGAGTCAACGGGGGTCCCAAAGCAGCGGCTCAGACTCGGATTCTCACTTTGAGCAGCTGATGGTGAACATGCTGGATGAAAGGGACCGTCTCCTTGATACTCTTCGGGAGACACAGGAGAGCTTGTCACTTGCACAGCAACGCCTACAGGATGTCATCTATGACAGAGACTCCCTCCAGCGACAGCTTAACTCAGCACTGCCTCAGGTATGTAGTTTATAAAGATTTTTTTTTTTCTATGTTCACCAATTTTCTACTTAATGCCACTTACTTTAACCCTAATCAGTATTTATTTGGAAGCCCAAATTCTGCTCCCATTGAGGTTGGCTGCAGAACTCTAATTGATTTAGTAGTACCTGGTTTGACCTCTTTGGGATGTGTCGTCAAAGTTGTAAGTAAGAGTAATGCTGTTGACTTCAAGGAGAGCAGGATGAAGGCCTGTAGCTACTGGTTCTTTTGGCTGTTGCTCTAGCATTTATAACAGATGAGGGATCATAAATATCAATGATCTAATGGTGGGAATGAAGAAAAAAGAATGAGGATGTTTCCTACAGACTGTATTCCAGATAAGAGTTTCTAAATAGCATTACCACAAATAAAACTAGGTTAGGTAGGATGGTGAAGTACACGCAAACACAAAAACAACTTGTATCTTAACATTTTTATTAATTTTTAATAATTATATATATTTCATTATA
>NW_010235319.1:11402-28000 GCF_000690775.1 Eurypyga helias
TACCTGCAGGATGCATTATTTCAGTTACAATATATGATACTCTATTTTAAAAATACATATCAATATAACATTTTTTAATATACTAGAATTAAAGCAAAAAAACCACCTTAGTTCAGTCTGTGTATCTGGCCAGATATTTGAAATATACCATGAGACAAACAACAGTTTTTCTCCATGTTATTTTCTTTGCATCTCCCAGCTGTCATTTCCAAAAGACTTTGATTGTAAGCGTGAGTGCCTGGGCAAAGCTGTGTACTTGTTAGACAGTGCCTAGAGTGTGATTGGAAGAAAGAGGAGGTAAGAATGAATCGAATCAGTGAGGAAGTTCTTAAAGACAGAAAAAGAAAAAAGCACCCACTGGAGTAGGGAACAGATGCAGTTGCATCAGGGCTAACTCCAATAACCTGCTGGGATATCTGGGGAAAAGGCTGAAAAAGACAGAGACTGTAATCATTTGAAGAACAGCATTTGCAACGTCAGCGTTATCTCCAGGCAGTAAGAATGATGACACTTGGCTTGGGTCAAACAGAAAGGAGTAGCAATGATCTTGAAATACAGTAAAAACAAGGGTGGGTGGCGTGGGTTTTTTTGTTGTTGTTGTTTTTTGTTTGTTTGTTTCCTCTAATTTTGGGGCAGTTGAGGTTTTTTTTCCATGTCTGTCACTCCATAGAAGTGTATAAAAGAATAAATGAAAGACAGCATAGATCCTTTATTCAAAGATTTCTTGCTAGGAAACTGGAGGGGAGGTTCTGCATCTGTGAACCCTCATTCAGTGTGTACAGAGGAACTCTCAGCCCACAGTGAGGTATCTTTGTAGAGCACTAGCAGGTGTCTAAGCCTTAATGTTTCTGTCTCATGTAAGCAAAACTTCTGCTGAAATGCAGGAGACTAGCTAAGGAAAATAATATTCAGCATAAATGTGATACAGAGCCTAAAATAAACAGAAATTGTAATGAACTGGATCATGATATGTTTTTAATCTTTATTTCTTCTAGTAAATGTTGATGTTGTGTTTTTGGATGATAGCTGTACACCCCCTAAAAGTAATTGGTCTGTCAGGTGAATGCTGCATTAACATGTGCCATTAACAATGCGTATTTCAGGTAACATTTGTCTATATGTCTAAGTAGAGATGTGGGTTTCCCATATGAGAAACTGAATGCATACTGCTTACACTTTAAAGCAAAGCCAGATTTTTTTCCCCATCAATTAGGTTGTCTAGATCTTCATATAAGTAATTAAATTCTGTAGAAATATGTTTCTATACGTACAGAACACTGACCTAATAAAGTAACGTTCTAATAATTCAGACTTGCAAGAAAATAACCTCCTTACGACTGCTACTATTTAGCTTCCTCTCTGGCCTTGGGGTATTCTATGTAGTACTTTTATAATTTTCGGTTTTGTTTACGGTTTTATGAATGGCACGCTTGCATTGCTAACTGCCTGACACAGCCCTATGACAAAATGCTACCCAGTGCTTTTATACTGGAGAGGAAGAATTCTGTGTTCACTCAATTTAAAAGAAGAATACATGAATATACAATAACCGTATGATGATTATTATTTAGTTATAACATGACATCTAATGAGTCTTGCTTTATCAGCGTATATTTCTTTTAGCTCTTGATTTCTAGAGTGGTTTTCAAAATTCAATTATTTCTTAGAATTCATACAGTGCTTTGCGTGTAGAAAGTGTGTATTGATATAGTTGCATTCCAAACTATTTTTATTAGGACATTGGTTTTGTTTACTGTCTTAAACAGCTAATAATATCTGGAAAAATCATTGCACTTTCCATAAATAGAATCTGAATAAAAAAACCCTGAATTAAAACTGGGGTCATGAATGAGCCATTGAAATATTTTGTCTGATTGGAAGTAGGAAATAATTAATAACATTAAATATGAAGCTTGAGATATTAGTTAATGCCATCACATCCACAGCTATTCATGCTGTGGCCAAAATGCAAAGTGTGACTATAGAGGGCTCTAAGATTTTATAGTGATATGTACTGCAACAGAACAATGTATAGACAACTGCATCTTTGAGTTACAAAAATACAGTTGTCCTGTTAATTGCTATAATTGAAGTAATTTTTATTTCCGTTACATTAGCGGTGTTAACTATATGAACAGCTGTGTTTAACTAAACAGCAATATTTGAGGAAGGAAGAAAAAAATAAGCAGGCAATTACAGACCAGTTAGAATAAATGTAATAATAGACAAGACTTTAAAACTTATTTTGGAGGAAAAACTAAGAATTAGTTAAAAATTTAACTTAAATATATGACAAGGGTTTACCAAAATTATCTTTATACAGAATAACTCAACATCACTCTTTGGTACCAGAATTGCTAGACTACAGAACTATGATATCTCTAAAATAGGTGTCTTTTGAAATGGTCATTTCAATTACTAGTAGAAGTGAAGTGAGTAAGAAAAAGTAAGATACTTAGTAAAGTAAGTAATAGAGACAGAGGAAAAATTTTGATGTACAGTAACATTGACAGGATGGAGGTAGGCTAGTAGTAGTACCTGATTAAGAATGTGTTTGGGGATCGATTTTTGTTTATTTTAGCACAAGAAGTAGGAGCATGCTAGTGGAAATTTTAGGCGACACAAAACTGAGTTGAACAGTCAGATAAGCGAATGAGTATGATATTATACAAGAACAAGAGTAACAGGTGGGATGGTGCTGCATGGTACAAAGATGAGGGCCCTATATCTAGCAGTTAATAACAAAAAATTATGTTCTGACTCTTTAGGTAGCAGTAGGAGAGAGGGAAAAGGTACATCATAGGTTGTGGGGAGCCAGTGGGAGGTGGGTGTAAAAAAGGCAAATATCATTCTGAGATGTATTATGTAAGAGAGTTCTATTAGAAATAGATAAGTATTACTATCTATTACTTATCAATAGATAAGTATATACTGGGGGGTGGTTTGACCCTATTGCCTGGGTTTTGGCTCAGTAGTGGTTGAGAGCCAACCTCAAGTTGGAAGAGA
The DNA here is from genome assembly GCF_000690775.1 of Eurypyga helias. Classification (NCBI taxonomy): domain Eukaryota; kingdom Metazoa; phylum Chordata; class Aves; order Eurypygiformes; family Eurypygidae; genus Eurypyga; species Eurypyga helias. The sequence goes on from NW_010235319.1 coordinate 14,409, forward strand.
TTCAGAAAAAGACTGCTAGAGCAAGGAGACAATAACATCTGCATGAAAAGACTAATTGAAGTTTTCTTGCATCTGGGAAAACTGAGCTGAGGGGGTATATGAATGATCTCGTAAATTTTCTTGGAGAGGCAGGAGCAACTAGGTAAAAATGAAAGAAATGTTGTAAGCCAAAACTAGTGTTGATGGAGGAAACAGTGAATATGATACCATGAATAAAGATACATCATTCATCAGGAGAATTTGATTCCTGAATTATCAAGGAATAACATTCTGAATACATCTTTCTTAGACAAAGACAGGGTAAAAACCCCAAACTGCTTTCAAGATAAAGCTGGTATGAAAGATGACATATATCATAGTATGTTTGCTTAACCTCTGAACTTGACCCAGAACATCCCTTTCTGTTTTTATTTCAGACTTTACTGTGGAGGAATTTCACTTTGTGTGGGATCATTCACACAAAGAATGAACCATGAGTCTGAATACTTTTAGTAAAACTTTCAGAATTACGTGATAGTACAGTTAAGTCGAGAAGTGTGCTGTGCGTAATAGGTCTTCTGATATTAAGAATCTAGTTCACAAGTGGTCTTGTTTATTCTTCCCAAAGCTGCCTGTTGACAGCGTAAGCCTCTAAGGAAAGTGTATTTGGGTCTGCACTTCATGTTCCCTTATGACAGGAGTTTATTGTATTTAGGTCATGACTCTTGAGTCCAGAAAAAAAAGCAAAAGTTGCTAAATACAATACAACTCTGCTTTAATGGGGAAGCATAATTAACATAATTTTTTTATTTTATTGGGGTAAAAATAAGTCTTTTTCTGTAGCATAAGAGTGCACTGCTAAAAAAGTTAATAATTGTAGTTAGAAACTGTAACTCCTCTCTTGAGTGGCAGAAGGAGGAAGGTGTTCAGTTACAACTTTCTTGAGCATATTTCACCATAATCATCTCTAAGCCTCATTTGTGTAGAAAATGTCACCTATACTAGTTGGCTTGTAAACAAATGTTGAAAAATATCATTTATTTTATTATAAGACTTACAATGAATCACAAGAGTCATAAGGGTTATAATAATTATGAACCTGCTCTGATTAACAGTGCTGAACTAGGCTTGTTCTGTAGTTGTTTTATTGTTTCTTTTAGTCTTTAAAAATAAGTTTCAAGGTATGGAAGATGCTGAGGTGTTATTCTACAAGTGATGACCCATGAACATCTTTGTATCTCACATACGTATATTTTGTTCATTCATAATGTAATTGCTTAGAGAATTAATTAGAAATCAATGTAATATTCACAGAATCACAGAGCCGTGGAGGTTGGAAGGGACCTCTGGAGGTCACCTTGTCCAACACCTCTGCTCCACCTGGGTTACTTAGAACAGGTTGCCCAGGACCATCTTTTGAATATCTCTGAGGAGAGACACCACAGCCTCTCTGGGCAACCTGACATGCTCAGTCGCCCTCACATTAAAAAGTGTTTCCTGATGTTCAGAGGGAACCGCCTGTGTTTCTGTTTGTGCCCACTGCCTCTTGAACATTATATACCAGAAACAGGAATAACAATGTCGCCCAGGCCTGTGGCTGTGTAAGATGATACGGCAGAACAACTTTGCATGCACTTTAACAGACTTTAAATGCTGAAATGGATCTTGATGATTGTCCAAGTTGGGACAATTTCTCTGGTAATTGTCAAAGTCAGTCTCTCCTGTCCTGCACTGGGAATTTAGCTAGATATCCCTGGGCTCATTATTAAAGGATTGATGAAGATGTGTAAGATTTCACTGTGATGAGTGAGTTACTTTCAGTTTGAATCTGGACCAAAACCAGAATTATATAGTGGATGATTCTGAGAAAATAAATTCCAAATTAAGTTTTCAAATACAATGGTTTGATTTTAAATTTGTTTCTTTATATAATTTTAATAAAAATATTAACATTTTAAAACTACTTCGAATCAAAATAAAATATTGAAACTTCTTTTTTTATTTTAATATTAAATGTCAATGAAACTGCAACTTTTTTTTAAGTTTTGTTCGTATTTCCTAAAGTCAGCATTTTAAAATTTTAAATATTGCTGAAGAGTTTTTACACTTCAGAGTCCAACAGAGCTTGGAGAAATGCTGTTGCAAGGCTGAAAATCCTGTGATAATTACAATTTGAAAGCAAATTTCATAGGTGAAATATTCTACCAATTGAAAGCAATAGGTCAGGACCTGCATTCATTGACTAGTGCTTTGATTTACAGCAATACATTGATTTTGTTCAGTCTTTGAAATAAAAAATCTGGTTTTAGAGAAAATTCATAGATGAAGAAAATGTCGTACTATCGCTGATATTTCTGCAGTTATGCTGATGTTTTCAAGTAGGTAAAATATGTTGGTATATAGCTTTTGTTGCTTTAAAGACTACATAAAATATCTATTTTGTTATTTACCAAATACTCCTTTCGCATGTGTTTTGATCTCCTTTACTGGGTAGCTGCTGGATTTTGGTAAAGAAAATTGAAGTTCTGATTTCACTGAGTATTTATGTTAGCAGCTTTTTTTTTTTTTTTTACATGGCTATTACACCTCTCATGTTCCGATGATCGGAGTCTGCACCTATGCTATGTCTTTTATAGTACAATTCATGCCAATTAATAAAGCTGTCTGAAAGTTAAGCATTCAGGCTTAATCATATAGAATCTCTCTATAGGAAAATGGGAAAATTAAGCCCTTCAGAAAGGGCAGTTCATTCTGTAAGATGGATAGGGTGAACCTGGAAATACTCTTGTTTGGTTTTGGTTTTTTCTTGTGACTACAGAAAGAGCCTTAATGCCTAGCTTGGGTGGTTAGATTTTAGATAGTTAAACTTACGTGAGGTGAATTCTTCCATGCATGGGTATAAAAAAACCTGAAGGTCCTAAAATGGACCTTTTAAAAGTACAGCAGTCTAAAGATGGTATTCTTTGGTAGAGGTCATAGGATAGTTTATACTGAGATGGACTGTTGGAACTCAAGTGGTCCAAACAGCCTGCAAAGCAGGGCTAGGTATCCCAGCCTAGGAACAGGATGTTACTGAAGTACATATTAATCTATTTCATAGAATCACAGAATATTTTGGGTTTGAAGGGACCTTTAAAGGTCATCTAGTCCATCTGAGACCGCATCCGTCTCTGAGAAATTGTACAGCAATAATAAACAACTCTAATTCTGGTAGCTAGCAATCAAATGTAAAACTTTTCATTTGATGAAATATTTAATAAAAATTTACAAGTTTATGAAAGACCTTCTGACAATAGAACAATTGGCTTGCCTGTTTCTATACTAGCTTCTTTGGAACTGTATGTAAGGTATCTTTATTATGAATCTTTACAACAGACAGGGAAATATCCAGTACTAAAGAATTAGTCACACTTTCTTTCTGGTCATGTTAAGGAACATGGAGGGGGAAATGGCTTCAGTTTCTTAATCTATTTTTATTTATTTTTTTAATGTCCAGCAACTTTGAGTGTATTGTGATTCCACTGAAACTCTCTGATGGAGATCTAAACACCTAGTTCTGATTAAGTATAAATTCTTCAGGATATTGCAAAAATATTTCTTTTTCTTTCTCTTTCTAATAAATATTATCATTAGCACTATTTGAAAACCTGTTCTTTCTGGATATAGCTAGTAGAATTGTTTGGGGTGTGGGACTGTGATGCTAAAAAGAATCCTTTGATATCTCCCAGTAACCCATAGATTTCAGCTAGACTCTACTTGTTAGCTCCAATAATTCAGTAATAAAATCAGTAATAGAAATATACTGGTAATCATTAATGTTTTATTTCATCTAATAAGATACCACTTATTTAGAAATGCTTACTGAAGGCACAATAGAAAGAAAAATCCAAAGAGGGAAATGTAAATGACCTTGTTTTATTGAACCAGTTTATGTAATTTGATCAATATTAAGCTTTAATAGGATTGTGATTAGAGAATTTTGTTGATAGCCTTGCAGTTTCTTCCAGTACTGATGAACAATGAACATTTTACTGCCAGGGATGAGAAAGGTATAGGAAGAGAACAGTAAGTCAGTTGAGCCTTATTCTGAGGTTGTATTTTTCTGTTTGAGTATAGTGGATATATAAGAAATAGTGACATACATATAGATACTATAGTGACATAAATACAGAAGTAAAACAGACCACCAAAAAAAACACCAACCCACAAACATTAAAACATTTGTAAATAATTGAAAATAAAATCTGTTCATTTAGGATGGGACACTTGCTGAGCAATTTCAAGTATTTGCTGTTTGGGCAGAAATAATAGTTTGACTCTCAGTATTGTTCTTAAAATAGTTCTTGTTCTTGTGATGAAGGTGAAATGATGGCTCTTCTCCATGTTTTATTTCTTTCTGGCTATACTGAAGAACACAGAGTACCAATGACATTCTGTGTATTTGAATGAATAATCAGCACTTTTTTTGAAGTACTAAAAACCTTCTCTTGCACAAAATGCTTTTGTAAGGTCTACATCAGGTTTCTTTACATTGCATATTTGGTGGGCTTTTTTCTCACATTTCCACAGTATAATTCAAAAAACATTCCAAGAAGTGAAATGGAGATCCTATCCCATGTGTCTGAGGTGAAAGTTCCAAGTTTTCTGCCTCAGAGTCCAGTGAGGCACACAGTATTCATGTGCAAATATTAAAGCTTAATCCAGTGCTTATTGCTATCTCTAGGAGATTTCCACTGTCTTAGAGAACAGTTGTTCCGGCTACTAACTAAAAACGTCTTCCTTTTCAGGTATTCTGAACCCATGCAGTTCCCACTAAAGTCAGTGTAGCAAGTGTTTGTGACTGCCAAAATATGTTTAGATTACTGAATATGAACATAAATACTTTCATAAACAAATCAGAAGGATGCTTTTGGGGCTAGTTGTCTTCACTGTTTATCTCAAGATATGAATATTACGGGAAGTATATTGGTATGTATGCAGAAGACTAGGTATTAAACATAACTATTGAATTAATTCTAATAGAGTAAATACAGAAGTAAGTACATTTTGTTACAGGATTAAATGTATGATGGAGAGCCAGTGTAACTGGAATTCAAAGGAAACTTGGCATTATTAAGTTACAGTGGTTTAAGCGGAACACAATGCTGAAATATTAGTTGTGTCTAGGCTTAGAAACATTTAGGAAAGATTTAAGTGTTACCTTCCTCAGTCACTTACAGAACGTGTATATATGCTTGTTCTTCTACATAAAATTGAATAAAATCTGTTTGCATAGTATTAAATACTAATTTTATTACGGTCTATGACTCCCAACTAATATTATCTGTCAAAATACAGAGTGGCTGTGTCAGTGGTGTAAGTAGGACAATGCTTTAGCTGTCTCCTCTCTAGACTGTTTTTTTTTTAAACTGCCAGCATGATCCCAACAGAGCACAATCATAGGTATAATTGTACATACAAGTAATTACTTGAATTCTTTTCAAGTATGAGTTCATTTCCTTGCTCTTGTGAGGTTCTGTGTATTCAGTAGCATATTGCAAATATTTATAAGCAGGAGATTTTCTCTTAAAAGCTGTGTGCTTTGTAATAAATACTTGATGACTAAAGAAGACTGATGTGACAGTCCAGCAGAAGAAAGAGCTGGGACATGAGAAAAAAGACAGAAACAAATATTTAGAGGAGGAGGAGCGTGTGGTAAAGACCTGAAGCTGGCAACAAGACTATGTACTCCCATTTCGCTCTATATCTGCTTCATAAACTTTGCTGTCAATTATTTTAACGTGAACCAGGTGCATCAACTGCTACATTAACTATTGATGGATCATTATCTGAAAGCTTATAAAGACACATGACTTTCTATGGGATAAAAACAAAATGATTCTGGTCAGTGGTGTAGAGTGGAGATAGTTATCCAAGTCCTTATGAATCAAGCTGTTGCCAGGAACAGTGTAGACACCATAGTTATCATAAAAACTATAATCATGTTTTTTCCTAGTTTTCATAACATAGTCATGTCTGTCAGAGGCATTTGGACAATGGCCTTAATAATATTACATAACTTGGTCAGACCTGAAGTGATCTAGTAAAAGGCCTAGACCGTTGTTGTAGATCTCTTCCAACTGAACTCCTATTCAGTTGTACACTGAGGAAAAACTGGTAAAAAGAAAGCAATTTTATAAAGCTTAACTCTGATGGGATATTCTTTGCTTATATCCTTGAAAGTGGATGGTAGAGGCTCAGACATGACCCAAGAACAGCATGTCAAGACAAAAATGTAGCTTCTTGAAAATACATATCCCTTCCTTAATAATTTCTCTATTAAAGCAAAGAAAATGCAGAATTTTTAACATCAGTTTTTAGAAGCCTTTTTTCAGGCTTTCTTCTATGTTACCAAATATTTGCCTATACTAAGAAATATTTGCTCAAAAATATAAAATTATGTTGGGGGCATGATTTTTTCTAAAGTGCAAATAATTTAGCTCTCACTGAAGTCTGGAATTTTCCTGTTGATTCTGAAGAAAACAGGTTTGCTTGAATTGTTGAATGTGTATCTTTCACATGATCCCCCGGGATCTGAACTGCTATGGTTAAGGGCCAGGTAGAGCTGTAACGTTCTTTTATACAATATAACACTTTTACAGTCTGCTCCAGAATCTGCTCCAAATCATTTGCTGAATATATCTTACCTTCAAGTGTGTTTTTTTCTTAGTTAGGATCAGATTATGTGGTGATTTTTGTTTTTGGTTTTGGTTTTTTTTCAGATATTGTTGGTCTACTGCATTCTTTACCACATATGAGATGTAAAAATAAACCCCAATTATAAGGTGACAGTCAATTTGTTATGACAGTCAATCATTTGTCAAAACAGATAAGATTAAATAAATCTTGGAGACCTACAGTAAGGTCCTCTGTTGAAGGTTGGTTTATCTGAAATTATGAAGTAACCAAAATTTCAGATTTTTTTTTTTTCCCATATATTTGGGGTTTTTTTGTGAGACTTTAAGCAGAAGGGAACATAATGATAAATAAAGAGAAGGAGTAATAATGAAAAGGTAATGAACAAGTAGATGATCCGTATTTCTGGATCAAAGTGGTAGAACTCAATAAGAAGGATAGAATGAAAGATAGTCTGCACAGGAAGTAAAGCCATAAGTCAGAGTTCATGGAAGTCAGTATGGAAGTTCTTCCATTTATTTCAGTCGGTGATGGAACTAATCCTTAAAGAGCAAGTAGTTAAGGAGAAAGCTGAGCAAAGGGGCAGAGAAGCTGCAAATCTCTTCTCATAATTTTTTCACTGTCTGTGCTGTTTGACATTGAAGTTACAACCATTATAAAATAATTGCAATACCTGTTTTAGCATGTGTGTGCACACAATTAAAAAAACAACCCTGCAATTTTATAAGGAGAAATTCATCTCCATTCTTGGAACAACCTTCCCATCTATGATTCCTTTGGAGCCTCATCTTCTGCCTCAATAGCGCCCCCACCACCCCACCTAGAGTTTCATGGGTTATCTGGAAGACTAGACACATGCGTGAAAATGCAGTGCTTCTTGAAATGCATGCAGTTACTTCTGGAGTTCTTTGGACAGTGTTTCAGACATATCCTAGTTATTTAGGGAAGAAATATGAAGGGGCTTTTGGAAAACATTTTGTTTGGTCATGACGGGGCTTTTAGAAGATGTTTTGATTAGGGAAGACCACTTGTGGTTAGGAATTTTTAGCTAAGCAAGTGTGAATATTTGCACTGTGAGCACACCAGAAGTGCTCTTTGACATTCTCACTATCAAAACAAGACTCATGAGAGTATTTGAGTCTGCAGTGCAAAATTCTGATTGTTGTACTTTTTTGCTGGTATAATGACAAACACTGTATAGGCATTGAACACTGAGATAAATAGTACATTCAGAAAATAGATTTTCTGATCTCCTCAAAAAAGAAGTTACTCTTTATCTGGTACTAATGAATAAAAGTGCCATCTGGACAAATGTGTTTTGGAGATGGAATTTGGAGTTCATATTCGTAGACAAAGTTTGTGTATTATGCTTCCTTTTCTTAATAATATCAAATCCTGCATTGACAGTGGAAATAATGAATGCCCAAGACACTATGAAATGCTGAACACATTTGCAATGTTTTCTTTTCTAAAAGGTGAAGGGTGAATACTGTCTCATATAATTGGCACATCAGCACATCATAGTACATCTTTGGTCAAAAAAGTGCATAAGATAGTACTTCTGAAACATTGAACAGTGGATGGATATAATTGATCCTCATCAATTAATTTGTCATTAGAAGTAAAATCTTGATATCAGAAGTGTTCCAAGAAAAAAAGAGATATTTTAAAATAGTTAATTTCTTGCTGTTTGGTAATTTATAGACATTCATATCAGATTCAGATACCTGACTATTATTTTAGTTGCTGTTTGTATCTGCTATAAACTAACATGATGTTTGTCACCCAAAACATATTTAAAATTCTAACTCTGTTTATGTGGAGAATAAAGCAATTGACTTGTCTCTTTTCTTTATCCTGTTTTATTGAATATTCAACTAAGTTCTGTGGCTCATTTTGCTTTCCATCTAACTCTACTTAGGCTCTTAGCTATAATACAAATTTAAGTGTCTCCTGTATTAAGAAATGGGTAATTATTTTTGTGTAGTCCCACTGATCCGTTTTCAGTGTGAACTATTCTGGCATAACTGTGGCATGCAGTTATGAGCATACAGTCAACAATCTTATAATATCATATGTATTGTATAGGTTCTCTACAGAAACTCAGTATTGGGATGGTATGGGCAGATTTGGGGAGGTATTATTAAGTGAAAACTGTGATTTCAGAAACTTTATCGTACATTTTAAAAAATGCTTTCAAGAATAATCACAGTTTTTCACAAAATTGAACGTGTCTATGCATTTATAAATTCTCAGATTGTCTTCAGAAATTATACTGTGCCTGGACAAATGGTTTGAATTTCCATGTAAATAGAAACTTCTTCATAGTTTATAAGGATCAGTGAAGAACATTTGTGAACCTACATTTAAGTCTGAATGTTGATAATCTGCCTTCCAAAACATGGTTACCCAAGATCTCAAATGACCTGAATTAGACTTGCTAAAATGTATACTTTTGTTAATTAAAATATCGCTGTATATTTCTAATTTCACTATTTCAACCAGTTACAATACTTATATTTTAGTCATGCTTGAATCTGAACCATACACTGACAGTTATTTCAGTGTTTTCTCCAAGTAAAGAGGAAAAATTAAAAGATATGGATACTACTGAATCCAAACCACCAAAATACTTTTTGGGTTCTCTTTATGATTTTGCTTCTGAGAAGAGCAAGAACATGTTATACGTCGTCCTTGCAAAATTGTTCTGTTGTCATTTTTGTACGGAACATATCCTTGAGTAAGAACGTAACCTGCCTACCTCCTCTTTTCCATGAGTCAGTTGTGACTCATGATTGTTGTACGTTGTCCTCCAAAAATGAGTTATTTTATTTTATGAGTATAAAGTGTGCTATGTATGAAGATTACTGTGACATAAGTCAAAGTCAGAGGAGATATTATTAGAATATTCACATGCAAGGTTGTACATTAATAGAACTTTAAATGGTTTTTAGCATCTTCTGGTTTGAAAAGGATGATGGTCTACATGATGAAGATAAGTAATATACTTGTTTTTCTGACAGGTCATTTTGTAATGTAGTAGTATAAGTTATATAATTTGATTATGTTGTACCCTTAGTATCCTTCAGGATCCTTCTTTTACTTTCTAGTATTGAAATCGATATTGGTATCTATTTAGACTCTTATTAGAGATTTAGATTCCTTTCCCCTGTGTCCGACCTTTTTTCCCACAAAACTTGTGCAGCTTGTTGCTTCTGAGATCAGTTTTTGCACTCATAATATACACACTTGCTGAAAGCAGTTTGAATCACTCAAGAGAGTAGGTTTACATGGAATGTGGATAAAACACCGATGGCTGCACATGCCCAGTCACGGATACACTGCCATTGCTGGAGCTGTTCTTGTAGTAATAATACACATGCTCAATTAACTGAGAATTTCTATTAAAATTCAGTTGCTATGCACAAAAGTTTCTACTGATTAAAGAAAAAAATCCAAAATTAATCTGATTGCATAATCATTCTGTAAAATGTTATTTATTATCTAAAACATTAATTTTAAATCATTATAGTTTGGATTTTCCATGAAAGAGAAACTCTTATAAATATTTTCAGTTTTTATTTCCACAGTTTTAGAAGAGTATTTTGGAAACATTTCATATTAATGCATTTTTGAAGAAACAGTTTACTAGAAAAAAAAATACACTAGTGTATTAGAAGCAGAGGTTTCATTTTATGAAGAAAGAAATTATTCACTAAAAATTATTGTTTTGACAGCCAGACCTATTTTTCAGAGCATATAATGACTGGGATATTGGGTTTTTTTAAGAAAAAACTAACATTAGAAAAGTTGAAGACATATTTTTACAGACATTGAAAAATGTTTGAAGGCCTTAATGGAATGTTTATAGTTTTAATTTAGAAATTGTATTCTGTTTTGAATTTGCCTACTTGAAAAAGGTTACCTTCAGCTGGAATAAAACATTGCAGCTGAAATGAAAAGAAAGTTTCAGGGATTTGTCTAGTTTTCGTTAGCAAGGAAATCAGAAAAAAGTTCCTCTAGTGTAGAAGGTAAAACCAGCTTATTAGAAAATAAATTTTGAAAACAGTTAACTGCTAAACTTTAATTTTAACATGAATATGTTCTGTTACTTACCATTCTCTCTTTCACTGAATTCTTCGTCATGTAAATATGATGATTTCAGAAAGTACAGTAGCTAGGTGATAGAATCATAGAATTGTTTGGGTTGGAAGGGACCTTAAAGATCATCTAGTTCCAATCCCCTGCCATGGGCAGGGGCCACTTCCACTAGCTCAAAGCCTCATCCACCCTGGCCTTGGACACTTCCAGGGATGGGGCATCCACAACTTCTCTGTGCAACCTGTTCCAGTGCCCCACCACCTTCTCCATGAAGAATGTCTTCCTGATATCTAATCTAAACCTCCCCACTTTCAATTTAAACCTTTGTCCTATCACTACAGGCCCTTGTAAAAAGTCCCCCCCAGCTTCCTTGTAGGCCCCTTCAGGTACTGGAAGGTGTTATAAGGTCTCCCTGGAGCCTTCTCTTCTCCAGGCTGAACAAGCCCAACTCTCTCAGCCTGTCCCCATAGCAGAGGTGCCCCAGCCCTCTGAGCATCTTCATGGCCTTCTCTTCTCTGGATTCAACCAGTCAATATCCTTCTGATGTTGAGGGCTCCACGGTTGGACGCAGTATCCCAGGTGGGGTCTCACAAGAGCAGAGTAGAGGGGGAGAATCACCTCCCTTGACCTGCTGGCCACACTTCTGATATAGCTAGGTCTCTAGTGAGCCATTCATATTCCACTTTTAGTTATGATTACCTTAGAAGGATATGGCACATATGTGCTTTTTTAAAAAACTATTTTTATTGATACATAAAATAGATTAGTATTTCATGGAGGTGTAAAAATTCCTGTCTGTCCATTTCTGTTCTGTTTTAGTAAAACAATGAATGGTGCTTATTTTGCCTTCCACTACTGTTGTCACTTGTTACCTTTCTTCCTGAAAAAAACTTCTGGTCAAACATGTTGATTCCAACTTCAGCGAGCATTATTCAGTGGTGGTTGTTTGCTTCTGTTCATGGCTTGAGAAAAAAAGAAGAGGAAGTACTGTGGTGTGGTTTGATGTTTCTAATTCTACCCTTTTTTAAAGGTAAAGTATTGAGAAATAAGGAGGGCATGCTTCTGTTTAATTAGTTGTTGTTCTGTAGTTTAAAATGAGATATGTTTCCTCTCTGTCTTTTAATGGAACTCAGCCCATGCCCATATGAATTTCCAGCAGTTAGATATTTTGCACCTTTTTTTTTTTTAAGAAACTGGCAGTGGATTATTTAAGGAGCTTTGTCTGTCCTCCACCATCCAAGCAAGCTAGTCTCCTAACCTTTTGTCTCCAAGAGTAATTAATGCACCGTATTTAACAGTGGCTTTATTTTTGTGTCAAATTCTAATGGGAAGTCCTTTCTACAACTAACATGACATATACCAACCTTTTGGCTTGGAAATCTCATTAATATTCTGTTTCTGACCTCAGAGAAACCTGGCCTTTAGGACCTTCTGGGACTGCAAAGGAGCGTTTCACATTAGGCTTTGGACCTCTTGAAGTTTATTTTGTCACATTCTGTAAACCTGCAGTTCAGTGAACTAAAGCAATACCTTGCAGTTCCTTCCCTATTTTGGGCATAGCAGGAACTGACAACCTTTTTTCTTATTTAGTAATTATGAAGTATTCAGCATTATTGAGCACATGGAGAGGAAGGAGAACCAGACTATAGTTGAAAGGTTTGCAAGTGAAGCAAAGCAGTTGGAGTACATTATAAATAGCACATAAAATTCTTGCTTTACGGCATTTTTGAAGAGACTTTAGTTTCAACTAATTGAGGCAGGTTGCTAATTTACATCTCAAAATATAACATGAAATTTGCTTTAACAATGTTCCATACTTTTTCAGTGTTCTCTAACAGGGAAAGTGTTAACTGAAATTAAAATGTAGTATTTCTACAGAGCAATTTACGTGACTTTTTTTTTTGTTGTTGTTAATTAAAACATATTTGTTGGTAGGAATACGCCTGAAACAACAAAATTCTTCATGTTTCTTGTTGTCCCCTATAAAAGATATGTCTTTTCTTTCATATTAAACCATCTGCTCTGAAACACTGAGAAACTTGTATTGTTTCCTATCTCGAACAGATAGATGTTGCTTCCATTCTTACTTTCAGTAAAAAAATTTAAGATATTTTGGAAAGCTTAATCTGCATTTCTACAGTAGGACTGAGGAACAATTGCCTCCAGCAGTGAGGAGACAATCCACAGTAGATCATTTCATACTTTCTTTGTTGAGGGTCACTCAGCTGGTAGAAACACTGCAGGAAGATTGAGGGCCATTTAAAACTGGATTCACTCAGTGATAAATAGATTGCCTTTGTAGAGTGCAGATACACTTTTCTTGCTCTAAACTGTCTTCTGTCTCCTGCAAAGTGAAGCTGAAGACAATGAGGCAGGGCTGTTTTATTGCTAAAGGAAAAAGTTGTTAAATATCCCTAAGCCTCTCCCTCTCTCATGTATTATCTGAATAATCAAAATATTGACCATTGTTGCATCATTTCTTTTTAGTTTTTAAATTATACTGATTTTTTAAGTGATTGTAACAAGAGAGGTACCCAACTAGAAAACTTAGGGAATTAGAAGTAAGAGTGGCTGCCTTTGGAAGGTGTAACTTGTTCTTACAGCATAAAAGCATACATACATTTCTTTCGGGGAAGTTACAGATAATGTAACTTTGTACTTCTGACTACAGGAGCTGGAGACTGGCCCTACTGCAGCATCGCTGGGGCAGAGGCTGAAGGTCCTGTGGGGACTGACATGGGATCCTGGGTTGTGGGTGGCTGCAGGGAGCCCCAGGGAGGGGACAGGGACAGTAAGGGCTGGTGGTGACCTTGGGGCCCTGATTTGTTGAGTTCTGA
>NW_010235319.1:28011-45196 GCF_000690775.1 Eurypyga helias
ACAAATGTCTACATTTTAACTTTTCCCAAAAAAAAATCCTTATTATTCTATAAATCACAGAAAGAAAACTTCAGCGTATTTTTCCAGGGTGAAGTTGATGATATTGTGATCTAGTGAGTTTATGAAATACTAGGATTCCACTACTTGCACTGGGCTATGAAAAATTACAAATACATTGTGAAATGTGAAAACCTCTTCATATTTATATTTGTATATATTAATAACTCATGCTTTGTGATGAATTTCTTTTTTGTGAATTTATTCCCAAATTTGAAATGCATAATTCAGAATGTTTCCCAATCCAATTTTTACACTGACAGTCATATTCAAAAGCTATGATTTTGCAGGTTATAGCAGGTGGTAAGGTCTTCTCTTCAGCCCATTTGTCTTCAGCAGGCTCCAAAGAGCTGGTAGGGTAGTGCTGTCTTGAAGAAGCAGGAAGCCTTGGGGATCACAGATAGCTAATGTTCTTAGAAGTTTAAGAAAACTTAAATTCTGTCACCCAGAGACTTAAAAATTATTTGGCTGCCTTTTTAAACTCTGATAGTTGGAAGATGGGGAGCCTAATTACATATGCCTGAATGGCAGAACAGTATAAATTATTGTGATTTGTTATCAATACCCAATTAGGTTATAGCTGAGGTTTGTTGGAGATTACAGTTCTCATTGAGATTTTAAAACAAAAATATTTCTTGACTACATTGAATCTTGAAATTCCTTCATATGGGATATAAATTAGTCATTAATATACTAGCAAATTGGGTCAGAGCGGATCTTATCTAGTGGTTTAGAGCTTAATGATCTGGAGGTGTTCCTTTTATTGTAACAGAGATACTTCATGTAATTACTTGACTGAAGGGATATAATGTACTTAGGTTTATAAACCTTATGTGATTTTTACAGTCTTTGTTACATCAGGTTTTGGTGGTTGTCTGACACGCAGAAAAAAGGACATTTCATTTAATAAGGAAGAAGAAAATCATCATAAGGAAAAATACAGTATTATTGTCCCTATAAATGATGGTCAATGCGTACTTTAACACTTTTCAGATGACTGGCCTTCCTTTCAAAGCATTTTAGGTTGGTGGGATACAGTCTTAGTGTAGCAGCCCTAATTATTAAAGTGTCACTTCTGGAAATTAATACAAAATTTCATTAAGAGCTCAGTGATCATATTTGTGAAGATTGTCTAGCTAATTTAAGTTGCAAAGGTACAGGATGCTATTAAGTGGTAATCTTATACATTTTAATAGTTGTGTAAGTCTGAATAATTTCTAGGAGATTGTTAAATTCAATGATAGTGTTAAAGATGCTTTTAACACAGTAGATTGTTCATACCGCATTCACTGTCAGCTTCCAAATATAAATTGGAAACAGGTATAGGTTAAATCACTGGGGAGGCTGGGTGATTAACCTAGTTAGCAGGCTCATACAGTCATTGCTGCTCCACATAACAGCAGTCATACATCAGTAGGGCGACTTTGTGTCCTGGTGGGACAGATTGCCCTCATTCTTTGGGGCATCAGCATAATCCCTATTAGTTTCACTGACTTTAAAAAATGGCCCAGATCCTTAAGGGTATTTTTTGCCTAAATGCCTTTGATTCCTCAGAGTTTACGCTTCATATGTACCATTAAGCACAACCAGACGTTATCCAAACCTCCAGTCTTCCTCTGTGAGCCCTGTACCTCAACTTTCACACCTACTGGCTTCAGTTAGCTACTCCTTGCTGTGCCAGTAGTTACCTCAGAGTGGCTAGCAGCTGCAGTCTCTGCTGCCAACAGCTTACACTGCTCCAAGTTTTTGGAAAAGGAACCTTGAATTCTTGTCTAGTCATTGTCTGTTTTGGGGGAAATTAAAAACCTATATTTTTGCTTTATTGCTTTAATGGTAAAAAATACAAATCTGGTATAAAATGTAGGTCTCTAGAGTACCATATGTTATTTTTATTGCCTACAGGTTGGCCACCCGAGTATAATTGGCTGAAAATGTATGTATTTTTTGGCTTCTCAGGCAGCTCGAAACTGATGCTGAATTGCGTATGAGAGGTCATAGAAAGAGCACAGTACATTATGCTCACTGTTCATCACCTCTAGGCAGAGTTATGCAAATATATATAACTTTACACTTTGTCATCTTTTTCTGAATGGATTTATTTCAAAAGAAAGTTGGTCTTTTCTAATCTGTAATCATGACTTGGTTTGTAGTCTAGGTCACTTATTCTGTGACCAGCCTCACTAAGGGAATGCAGTTGCACATGAAGTAAAACTAACTTTTGGGAGTAGCATCATCTGACTTCGTTTTCCTGATTTTTGTGGACTTGTACTAATATTTACTTGAAAAGGAACTGACTGAAAAGAAGAAGAAACCCAACAAAAAGAATGTAGCTCATCACTAATGACCAGACCTTTAGTAGA
Organism: Eurypyga helias; assembly: GCF_000690775.1. Lineage (NCBI taxonomy): Eukaryota > Metazoa > Chordata > Aves > Eurypygiformes > Eurypygidae > Eurypyga > Eurypyga helias. The sequence continues at coordinate 30,429 of NW_010235319.1, forward strand.
TCTTCCCTCTCCATAGAGGGACTACTTGTTGTGATATATATGTGTACAGCTTTCACAGAAATAGTCCAACTGGACTGTTACCATTATAGAGCTGTGGCAATGCAACACGTTTTTCTACAAAGCTTTGAAGTATAGAGGTAAGCTTACAATAACTGTTAGGTGAGGGTTATAAAATCTGAACTGATACTATAAAGCCTGTATATGGTCACACGAGTCAACCAGGAGACAGGACAAGAAAATCTTGACATAGCATTTCTAGTAAACCTTTTCTTTCTTGGCTAGGATGGGTGTTGGGATTTAGGCCTAGCTGGCAACAAAAGCACTGGTGGGGCACTGGCCCACTCCTCCCCACAGTGGGATGGGAGGGGAGGAGGAAATATAAGGAAAGGCTTGTGGGTTGAGACAAGGATGGGTAGAGATCAGTCACCAGTTATGGTCACAGGCAAAACATTTCATTTGTGGAAGAAAAATCAATCCAACTACTAACCAATCAAATCAGAGTAGGATAACGAGAGACAAAAACAGATCTTAAAAACCTTACCCACACCCCTCCCTTCTTTCCAGGTTCATCTTCCCTCCCGATTTCTCTACCACCTCCCTCTGAGCGGGACAGGGAATGGGGGTTTTCAGTCAGTTCATTACACATTGTTTCTGCTGCTGCTCCTTCTTCTTCTATCAGAAGACTCCTTACACTCTTCCCTTGCTCCAGTGTGAGGTCCTTCCCACAGGAGATGGTCCTCCACAGTCTTCTCCAGTGTGAGTCCTTCCCATGGGCTTCAGTTTTCTTCATAAACTGCTTCACCATGGGTCCCTTCCATGGGGTGCAGTCCTTCAGGAGCAGCCTGCTCTAGCACAGGCTTCCCATGGAATCATGGGATTCTTTGGGTTCAGCCACCTGCTCTAGCGTGGGGTCCTCCCTAGGTTGAAGGGGAGTCTGTGCTCCCCTGTGATCCTCCATGGCTGCAGGGGAACCTCTGCCCTGGTCTACCTCCTCCCTGCCTTTCTGCACTGACCTGGGTGTCTGCCTGGTTGGCTCTCTCACATCCCTCTCCACTGCTCTTCTCCTTGTTTTTCCCCTCTAAATACGTTAATCACAGAGTCCCTGATTGGCTCAGCCATGGCCAGAGGTGGGTCTGACTTGGGGCCAGGGAAACTTCTAGCAGCTTTTCCCACCCTCCCCTACTACCAAAGCCCTGCCACACAACCCAATGCAATGGATACTAGGTCAGATGCAGTAATATGCTGGTTTAAAATGTGTCAAATAATATTTTGAGTATTTTTTAATTTTTATTTTTTTCTAAATTGGTAGCCTGCTAATAAGGTACCTTCCATTTTCAAACCGGTTGAAATTATCTGTGTTTTAGATGCTAAAAGGGTATTTTAAACAGCAAAAATTCTTGCCTAAATTGAGATTGACCTTAGTCTCTAAAAATAGATACAGGGATAACACTTCAGGTTTCTAATAGACTCACTAGTCTTCTAGCAAGACCTACAAGTTGACGTATGGCTAATTTGGACATGAGGTAAGTTTCATTGAGTGAAACAGTCACAGTTTCAGTCAGTGATGATAATACAAAATTGGTGAGATTAAGAAAAGTTCTCAAGGAATTTTGTAGATTGCCTTTTTTTTTTTTTTTGAAGTTAAAGTGCTTATTGTTGAAAAGAAGGACTTCAGCCTTTTTCAAGTTTTTCCTCGATAAAAGTTTAAATTGGAGTTGAAAGCATATTGCTCCAAAATACTGGGAAAGTAGGGGAATGTAACAATACAAAGTTATGTCAAATGAAGTTGTAAGCTGGCCATATATGTAAGAAAGGCTTATTGCAAGACCTTTTACTTAAAAATGAAGGGAAGGAAAATGGCATCATGCATTCTCGAGTACTGAAAATGAAAATGTAAAGGCTATAACTGAAAATAGACATCTGTTCTGAAGTAAGAAATATTGTTTTCTAATGATGGTGAAATATGTAATATGGTATGAAATAATATATTTTTCATTAAAAACTGAATATAGAGGGGATCACGTGGTATAGTAGTGCTTGGTAACATTGCAAAAGATAGGAGACTAGAAAAGTCATATAAAATTTAGAATGCACAAAAACATTACATGTTTATTAAAAGAATTAATTATTTAGTTTTGTGTGTAATTTGAATGGAAGGTTTAGACTGCATAAGAATAAAGAAATTTAGGCAATATTTAATGTAATGGGAAAAACTACTGTAGTATAAATATTCCATTGAAAAGAATTTCATATAAAATAATGTGTAATACTAAAGTGCAGCTAGTATCTTAGCAACTGTATGAGTGAAAATCAGGATACGCGTGCAACTGTTTCTTTGTTTGTGCTCATACACTCTGGGTAGGACAATGAATCTCAGCTTGTTTCCAAAAGGTTGTTTTACATTTCTTCATCTGCTTAAAATCATAAAAATCTGAACTCTAAAGTTCGGTGTAAAAAATTATGTGGGTTGTGCTAAAAGGCCATGTAAAGCTTCTGTAAAAAGAGAGATTTTACAAAAGTAAGGTCCAGCAGTAATAATTCCTGGCAGAAAATCCAACATTCAGTTGGTACGCTGTGAAGCGGAATGGCTATGAAAAAGGCCCACGGAAGCAACAGTAAAAGTAGCAAGCAAATTGGAAGGAAGTCACACTGATACATGAAAGCACAACTTAAAGCATTACAAACCAAAAATAATAAAAAAGCCTAATGAGTAAAATGGTTCCTTTGTGGACCAACAGTTCTTTCTGCTGCTTTATAACCAGTTTGGTTTTAGGGCCCTGAAATTATTAATGTGTTATAACGTTACTCTGCATGCAAATGTTTCCCTATTCTGCTCCTTTTGTTTCTGTGTTATAAATTATTTATCAATATTAGTAAAATAAAGCTTTTCTCTCTAGAGCATGTTTTTAACACAGTGTGGGGACAGGGAAGTGGTAGAGTCTGCCTCATGCACAAACCCTGCTCCTGCCATCCCACCATACTCATGTATGCTTAAAGGAAATCTCATGAGCCTGTGTATAAATACAAATGGCAGCTTCACCAAGTGTTCAGCCTTGTGTGTTTGTTTGTGGAATGAGAACATTACCTATTCCAGAGACGCAAAATTGCCTAGTTTAGAAGGAAGGATTTTGTCAAGTAAGTAATTTTTGATAGTTTGGTTATTTTATCCCTTTTATGTTAACTTGGCTTTCTGGGGAAGTTTCTTATTTCATACATTTTACTCATTTTAAAACAGAGTCCAGAAATACCTGACAATCAAGAAAAAAGCAGAGGGATATTTGATATTGCTGATTGGTATCTCAACCTCATTGTGCACTTTTCTTTCTCAGATTGTTGATGTGTTACTTTCAACCCACATCAACAGCTGTGTGACACAGTTACCTTCAGGACCCTTTAAATTATACATATCTGAATGTTCAAGGAAAGTGCTTCTCGCACATAACATGTAGATATGCTCCCTTGCAGATAAAATTTTGGTATGTTTTGGTTTGAGAGAAAGCTCTTTGCATAAGAAAAGCAATATCTGCAAATGTCTTGAAGCATTAATTAACTAATATTAATTAAAAAGTGGTTGGTGATGGAGTAAGGAACCAATATGAGAAACTGATTTGGAATGAAATTTACAGGTGCTTTTTTCTTTTATTATTTTACTTACTTGTGGAAAACAGACTTCTTTCATCAAACAAACACTTGGTTTGGATGTTCTTGAAAGGCAGAGAAGCACAGGGCTGGCAAGCTCTGCCTGAGTGGGTTTGATGTCAGGGAGGAGACAGTCACCAAGTAGCAGGCAGAAAACAAGGCGTGCAGCTGTGTGCAGGAAGGGGCTTGGGGACCTGGCTGGTTGTGGACTGCTACTTTATGTTGGGAAGGGAGTTGGCCTTCCCCAAGTTACTACTTTGGAGAGAGCCTGTTACTCCATGGTTACCACAGGATGATTTTGCCCTCTGTCTACTTGCAGAGTAAAGAGCTTCCAAGTGGGATACTGCAGCACCTGAAATTAATTTTTCTTGAAGTTACATAAAAATAGCAGGAGGAGTAACAAGGAGTGATAGAAAAATGGTTGTAGGTGCTTTCATCTCGGTTGTAGAGCAAACTTGTGCTTCCCTTCTGGCTCCCATGGGACTGGTTACTGAAGTGTGAGTGGTGTTGCCATGAAAGCAAGAAGATGTTGCTGGAGATAATAGCTATTGAGTTCCTTGAGAAGTGTTCCTGCTGTACCATTGTCACACTTCTGCCTCAACAGTTAATACCTCAGACTTTTTTTTCGCTAGTACTACCCTGTGTTAATGCTCTTTCTGCTTCATCTCTCATTTGCTTTCTTGTGACAATGCTGATGCTGGTTTTGTTAGCTTAGATAAATTTAACAGTGCTCCATGCTGATTTAACTATAGTTACTCTGTTTTCTTTAATAAAAGTTCTTAGGCATGATTTTTCAGGTGTGAATTCACAATACTATGTTTTAAAAACTCTTATTTTTATTGTTATCTTCCATTTTGTAAAGCCACACAGAATCTCTGTCTGTGTTCTGGCAACCTTCTAAGTGGCCTTCTGATTTGTGGAGAGAACTTCTTATCACTTTCCCTAGGCAACGCAAATTGCCCATAACTAAATTTCAACTCCCCTTTTGTATGATTTATTGATCATACCAATAATTTTTCATTCTTTAGGTTAAGCTTGTGATTCCAAAACTTGAAGTGTTGTTTCTGTTCAGAATCACCAGACAAAATAGCTTGTGTTGTCCATTATGTTGGTCTAATCCATGTCTAATTTTGACACCAGGCGATGTGCTGGTGGCAGTGAATTCAGAAATACATAGCTTGCTTCTACACACAAAAGAATTTCATTAGAGAAGGAAAAGTAATAGCAGGATGGGCCTGTCTGTTTCCTTTCCTGTTCTGTTGTTAGTGTAGCCCCTTATAATAACAGAATAGATACCTGCATACACTTGAATTTGTCATTACTTTCAAAACCTAATAGTCTCTTTTAAAATGTTCAGTTTTCTTAAAAAAGAACATATTCAGTTACCTTAAATTTTCTTCTCATATTATATGTTTGTTTTGTGCCTGTCAGGCAATGACAGATATCTGGTACCAATCGTGTGTAGAAATACATGTTTGTTTTGTTTTTTTTTTTTATTCCACATCTTCTAATATTTCAAATTAGTATTAATATTTAATCAAATTAAATATGGAAGTTGTGTTTATGCTACCATTGACTTTCTGAAAAGAAAAGTATTTGGGGTTTTGCTTACCGATGTGTAGTTTCAAATGCTTTTCTAGAAAAATAATTGCTCAATATTCAGTATCTAGTTCCCTGGAAATAATTCAATTACCACTGAAATGTCCTTTTGGAGCTACAGTTTTTTGCTGTATTATCTTTGAATAAATACCATGCCCTCTGCTGTTGTTTATTATGTTCTGTGTCATAGAGTTATACAACCACATTAATTAGCTTTATTACAATAAGGTCTTCACATGAAATAAACTGCTTTGGATGATGATATAGTGAATGTAGAGTGCAAATGGAAGGGAGAGAAATTTTATGTTTCAAGCTTCTTTTTAAGATGACTATAGATTATTATCTGAACTTATCCTTACAAGCATCTAATATTAACAAATCAAATAATGTAAGAAGTTTGATTAATCTGATATGCAGACCAACAACTCTAAACTTAAATTCTGATCATTTTGCTACATTTTATTTTATCTTTTTGTTGTAGAAATTTGTATTCAGTTGTATGTACCGCTAGGACAACTTTTTGTAGTAGTTTGGTGAAAGGTGTTTTTCTTACTGTTCAGGCTATAGCTATACAAACCTTTAAGTGATGAAGTTAGGATGATATTTCTAATAAAAAAAGTAAATCACTGTTAGTTTTCCTCTAGTTTGTAATAGAAATATTGGAGAATGTAAATGGTGATATTTATATTGAAGTTGTTCTGCGATTTGTATTTTGACAATATCATGCATGCTGCCGCTGAAAGTAGTAAGTTGATGCACATCTAATATGTCGTTATGGAAGCTGAACTTCAAAAATATAAAAGAAGAGAAATACTGAAACTGAATTGTAGGTTTGTAACAATGCTACCTAATACGCGAGAGACCAGAGAAAATAACCTAAAGAAGTGTTGAAGAGAGCTCTTGGATTTTGCAGCCTTTTTCTTGGGATTCCTCATTGTGATAGGTAATGGAATAAGAATTCCAAAAGTTCTCCATTTAGGAAATCGAGATGATGGTTTTTAGGTATGTAAAACTAGGCCGTTGAAAATGTTTCTGTTGACTTGCAACAGAATTAGAGTCTACATTTCTGATAATGAAGCTTTCTCTCAGAATGTAGCATGTTTGCTATCTTCTGAAAACATACCACTAAAAGACAGTGCTAGGCAGCATGCTGCACGTGTGTAATCAGGAGGTTGGAAAATGACATTTAAAATGCCTTGGTGAGTATATGCCTACATGTGTTTTGGGTTTGCTTTTTTGGATTTGCTTCCTATTGGTACACGAGGCAATTGATTTCCCTTTGTTATTGTTTTACACTTAAAAATTTCAGTGATGCCAGGTGTTTTCTTAAATGAAATCAGCCTGTACTTTTACCACCAAACCTATATTAATACACTGAAATTTAAAGAATCAGATAGTATCCTGCCAGTTGCAGTGAATCGATTCATGCAGTGAAACATGTTCGATTCTTATTAAAGCAGATAGCTTTTTGCCGAGGAGGACCATCTCCAGGAAATTTCTCCCTTGGTGGGTGGGGCAGTGGAAAGAAAACAGGAGGGTAGCATGCCTTGGACTTGGTGGCTAAATAAAGATTTATTTTTTCCCTCTCTGTTTTAATGTGCATATTAGGTACATTCGCACAACTGTAGACAGTGGCAGTTCTGCACCATCAGGGGAATGCAAATTGTCTATTTCAGTGACAAACTTCTTCATTCTTTCCCTGTTGTGAATTACATTAAAGCAATGAGATGTGTCGTTTATCTAAACTATTCTTGCTCTAATAATGTACTATCTACAAAACTTATAACAGCAAGAAATTGAACCATTTTGTCTCCAGCTGTCTACTTTTCTTACTTTAATGAGATAATTTCAAAACAAGTGACAAACAAAAAAAAACCCACTGGGCTTAAAGGTATGGCAGTTTCTTCCTTGGATCTTGCAAAGGAGCTTTTCTAGTATATCAAGTTTTATAGATATCAGTGAACTGAGGACACTCAATAGTGTTCAGAATCAAAACTGGTAGCATTTTACTTGAGGCTTTTTATTAGTCTGGAATCTTCTTGTTCTCTTTTTTCTTTAACTATCGGAAGGTTTTTTCGAGGCCTGTGTATGTATGTGTATGTTACCTGTATGCACAGCGATATCTTAAATTCTGGCCCTGATCAGAATTTCTGTGGATACATCTATTCAGCTATGAACATATTTAATTACAGCCTGGTTTTGTCTGTCTTTTTCACTTGGATCAGGAAACGTACACTATGTTCTTCCTCAAATCTAGCAGTATTTTAGTCATCTGCTCATTCCTACTAGCACAACAGACTTATTTCCATAGGAGAGTCTTTGGCTGCAGTGAAGAAAAATGGTCAGCAGTCTGTGCTGTGTACTCCATGGCTGTCAACATTAAATGAAAACCTCAGTTTAATAAAAGCAATCAGATGAGCCACTGTTAGTCTGACACTTGGTCTGAACTTAAGACCACAAAAATTTCTATTACTAGAAATAGATAATGTATCCTCAGCTTAAAAAGAAAAAAAGTTATTTAAATGAATAAACCAATCAAATAAAGATTAAATAGAAAATCATAGAATTGTTCAGGTTGAAAAAGACCCTGAAGATTATTGAGTCCAACCATAAACTTACAGTGCCAAGTCCACCATTAAACCATGTCCCTGAGCACCATGTCTACATAGCTTTTTTAATAACCCCAGGGATGGTGACTCAACCACTTCCCTGGGCAGTCCATTCCGATGCTTGGCATTCAGTAATATTTCCTAATATCCAGTCTAAACCTTCCCAGGTGCAACTTGAGGCTGTTTCCTCTCATTCCATCACGTGTCACATGGGAGAAGAGACCAACCCCCACCTCTCTGCAACCTCCTTTCAGGTAGCTGTAGAGAATGATAAGATCTCCCCTGAGCCTCCTGTTCTCCAGGCTAAACAACCCCAGCTCTTTCAGCTCTTCCTCACAGGACTTGTGCTCCAGACCCTTCCCCAGCTCTGTTGCCCTTCTCTGGACACGCTCCAGCACCTCAGTGTCTTTCTTGTAGTGAGGGGCCCAAAACTGAACACAGTACTCGAGGTGCGGCCTCATAGGTTTTTTCTTATTAAAGATGGAGTGGGTGGCAGTATGCATTGTTAAGATGGCCTGATAGTTTTGACTCCCTATGGAATCTCAGAAGTTTTTAAGGACCAGAATGCAGCTTAATTTTATTTCTCTAACACTGAAGTAGTTCTGATTATCATTCTATTTGCATGCAATATAAAGTGCCCGTATTTCCCTTCTTCCTGCACATTTAAACTGCAGCTTGGTTTTCACTGTAGTTTAGAAGAAGTACAACTATCTATCAACAATGAAACATAGATTATCATGGCCAGAACTTGTCTAGACAGGTGACCAAAACTGCAATTTTTTTGTTTGTTGAAACAACTGGTGTTTTTACATGAGAGAAGAATTCAATCTCCTTGCGACATTGAAATGACACAAATTACAACATAGTTCTTCTGTTACCTTCTGAAATTAATCCATTTTGACATAATATTTGCATAGATTCTAAAGACCTATAGAGCATAAACATTAAATATTTAATTGTATGCAAGTTCTGCCATGCTGGCTGGAAGCAAAAAGTTACATAGAAGATGCTTTGCAATATGCAAGTTCCTAATACGCAATGCTGAGCGCTTTCTGACAGGTGCTTGAGTTCCCTCACTTCCTACTAGGCTGTTATTTTTTAATGCATTCCAACTCTGTCACAAGTTATCATTCATGTTGTTGCTCTGTTGAGCATTTCTTCCTATCCCTAACACTTTTTATCTTGGAAGTGCAATGACCCTTGGAATCTAATTTTCTAAGCAAAAATTTTAAAGGGTGATGTACACTGACATAGAGGAAAGAAGATCATGAATGCCTAAGAGACTCAGGATACCTGTTGTCATCTTACTTACTGAGCCCTGTAAAAGGGATACAAATGAAAACTGCCAATGCATTTCATACACATCATTACTCTCCCCCTGGCCAGCATTTACATGCCTACCGTGTCCAGTTTGGTGCCTTAGAGGAGGTTACGACAAGATTCCATTTATGGCAGTCAAAACAGGGTTAACTACAACCAGGAAGTATAATGTAGATCTATTTCAGTTCGGAGCTCCCAAACAAATAATAAATTATTGTGAGTCTGTCTCTTCAAACTGAAAGAAGACAGGTTTTAACCAGAGAAACAGTATTTGTATGGTGCCGTAGGACTGTCAGACAGACCTTAGAAATTCAGGCTTATGGTGGTGGCGGTCAGAAAGGGTCATCTAGCACAATGCCTCACACTCTTTACTATTCAGACTTGATTTAACTTAATCAAGAACTTTTTCATGCTTCATTATAGTACTTAGCTCCTGGTGAATGAGTAACAGATTTGGCAAGTGACAGGCTTGCTCGATGTTTGTAAAGCCATTGAGAGAAGCTCTGTCCCAATAGTCCTTTCCAGTCTAGTCACGCTACCTCTGAAGTAAGGTGTGGGTCCCTTCAGTCTAAGGGTAGAGGTTAACAGTGAAGGTGAGGAATGAGCAATGAAGCTTCATGGCTGCTGTAAGATAAAAACAGTGCAAACTGCACTGCAGATGAAGTAATTAATGCAGCGATGTCATATGCTGGCTTTGCATTCTTCTCCCCTTACCCCTCCTTGGCTGTAAATTGCACTGACAAACCCAGAAGCAGGGATCCAAGTCGCCTGTATGCTTCCTGGCTCACAGGTAGGAATTCGGCTTGATCCAGTGTTCTGCCTTCTAAATGGGATGTGAGGGATGATCATATACATATGAGAGCGATATGTACAGCTCCACTGCTTGCAATGATTTTGATGCTGCCAGCGTGGATTTTTTAAGAAATAGCTGTCCCCCCTCTGCAGTCACAAGCTAGGGTTGTGCAGAAACTCTTGATCTACATCTTATTCTTCAAGGAGTGTGTTTAATTAAGAATTGGAAACAGCATCAGTCCCGTTTATCCCTATCAATGCTTGGCAGATCCATAATTTTATCAGATGTGTCTTTCTCTCCTCCCCTCCCCCGAGTTGAACTGCTCTGTATCTTATTTTAGAGATATTGTTTATAGCATAGAACAAGATTTCATAAAGCAATGATAAAGAAGCCTGAACTTTTGTGCGTTCAGGTTGGGGTTTTTTTTTGTAGAAATGGCTACATGCTCTCACCTCATGCCTTTCTTTTTTAATTCTGAATCATACTTGTCAATTGAAATTTACTGGAATAATTTACATCAGCCTTAACGACTTCAGAGTCTCAGCTCTTACCTTCCTTTGTCATCTTTTCCAGTGGGTGAATGACACATGCTGGGTTAAGAGCTCTGAGTAGCATTTTTATAATTTTCCAAGATGGTTTCTTTCCAGTTGATCTGTTACAAAATTTATCCTCTAATCATGGTGTTTGGGAAATGGGATGCAAGTTGGAAATCAGGAATTGTGTGTGTCCTTCTATCCTTCTGCTCCCCATTTAAGAATTCTCATTAAGAATCCACTTCTCATTCAAAATTAATCAACTCCTAATTTGAAATTACCGTGCTTAATTTTCATGGTGCTTCTTTAGTTGTAGTTTTCTGAAAATAACATTAAAACATTTTTTTGTTGCATAGAGTTAAGAATTGCTATATAATTATCTATTTCTTCTGTAAGCCTCAGATAAAATGTAAACATGTGAGTGGGAACTGCTTCATTTAAAACACAGGAATTTCTCTTCTGCTCCAAAAGCTGCTTAAATCTTTCTTCTCCTCATGTGATTTTAAAAAATTTGCCTTAGGCCCCTTTCATCCCACTAGAAACAGGAAGGCACTAAAGCAAAGGCAAACCATGTGAAATGCCACACAAAATGGAAGTGTATCAGTAGATAATGCTAGTCCTGTCAGTTCATTTTTGTGGTGTGAGGAGTTTATGTGACAGTGTTCACCACTGACGAATACTGCAATATAGGAGATTTGAGTTTGGACAGGGAAGGAGAAAGAAGGAGGCTCAGATTATTTCTGGCCTTGTTCATTACTATGTGTAAACATAACTGAGTTTCTTCCTTGGAAAATGTTGCATAATGTCACTTTTGTAAACTCTATCTGTGTGAGTTGAATGTTTATTGTATTTCTTGGTCTTTAATTGACATTTCTTGGTACGTCAGTTTTACAGATAAATCAACCTCTTAGACTTAGTCAGGAAAATGCATTGACTGCATAATATTTATCACACTGTAGGAACATATTGATGTTATTGTCAGTTTTGCCTGACCATATGCTTGGACTTGAACAGACTGATGTAATTCCTGTCTTCTTAATGTGTTAAATATAAAAGTTTTAATGTGGAATAGATTACAAATTAGGCAGGGAAAAATCTGAGAATTTTTTTTAAAGCCATCTTAAACACAGAAGGATTTAAGTCAGTTAGCCTCAGTTCATGTTAGCAACTTGTAGGGGGAAGCAGTTGGGATGGCTGCATCATTCTGATTTTCTATATACGCCCACCTAAATTAAAAAAAAAAAAAAAAACCACACACACAAAAAAAAACCAAACACAAATGAAAAAGAGGCAGCCCACTACTGAAAGATTGTTGAGGAAGATTTCGGTCTTCAAAATATTGCTGATGTTAGACTGATCCCCAGTCACAGCTGTAACACTGCAGTGTGTCTGTAGCACTTTTCTACACCTGTGCCTATTTTGTTCACCAGTACCAGACCTGGAAGTGTTTTTATGTATTCATCCTTTACTGTGATGAGCCTTTCAGCAGTGTAAATTGTTCCATTTTATGGGATAACAGAATGGCAACTCTATTGGTTCTTGGCTCCACTACAATTTGAGTACTTTGTGTGTATTGGTGTGTTCCCCCACTGATAAATGAAATGGATTTGCTACAGTAATTCTGTCATACTTAAAGCAAATCATAACATTGGAAGGTGAGTTTTTACTACAGTACAAAATTATGTCTTTATTTCCTTATCCTGTATCTGTTCCACTGTTAAAAAGTCCCATAGAAAAGCATCTATAAATTTGATAATTTTTGCTTTTACGTGGAACTTGATAGTTTATTTTTGAAGACTAAAAATTCAGGTTCTACATTACATGATTACCTGTTGTTTGATTCCTCACAATTATTTTTTTCACAAAATCAAGGACTGATTATGGTAAAAAGGATTCATTTTGAACTTGCTATCAAAAATCATGTAATGGTTGAAGACAGAATGGACATTGGATGACCACCTAGTCCAATCATAGAATCATAGAATGGTTAGGGTTGGAAGGGACCTTAAAGATCATCTAGTTCCAACCCCCCTGCCATGGGCAGGGACACCTTCCACTAGACCAGGTTGCTCAAAGCCACATCCAGCCTGGCCTTGAAGACAGCCAGGGATGGGGCATCCATAACATCTCTGGGCAACCTGTTCCAGTGCCTCACCACCCTCTCTGTGAAGAATTTCTTCCTGATATCTAATCTAAACCTCCCTGATTTCAATTTATACCCACTACCCCTTGTCCTATCACTACAGGCTCTTGTAAAAAGTCCTCTCCCAGTACCCTTGTAGGCCCCCTTCAGATACTGGAAAGCTGCAATCTGGAATCGCTGTGCTCAAAGGAGAATCATCTAGAGCAGGTTACTCAGGACCATGTCCAGTTGAACTGTGGATATCTTCAGAGACGCCTCAACCTGTCTCAGCAAATTTTTCAATAATCATTACAGTAGAAAAGCTAATTTTTTTTCCTTATGTTTAAACAGAATTTTTTGTGCCCCACTTTGTGCCCATTGCCTCTTGTCCATTCAGAGAGAAAAGTCTGGCTCCATCTTCTTTTCACACTCCCGCTGAATATTTATACACATCAGTAAGATCCCACCTGAGCCTTCTCTTCTCAAGACTAAACAACCACTTTTAACTCTAAAAAATTGAGGTGACACAGTTCATGTGTGTACCTTAGAATTTGCTGGAAAGTAACAATTTCAGCAAAGACATGATATTTTCATCTATTTGGTAATTTTCAGTTTGGCATTGTGCCCATACATTGTAGATGATGTCTGCACAGCTGTTAGGAGTTGCTCACAAAGAGATTTGCAGTAAGGAATCTAGCTCATAATGTTAGGTACGGAAGACTTCATCTTTTCAAAATCTACAGAGTTTCAATCCCAAAAGATAAAAAGAATTTTTTTTTTTAATTATTTAAAAACCCATCCCTAGTAATCTTAGTTCATTGTGTTCTATGAAGTATTTAAAAAAAAACCCACATTTTTTTTGCTATGGAATTTAGAGACTGTGCTTAGGTCTGCTAGGTGCTTTGCAGTGAACAGGGAGATGATTTCTACACCATAGACATGCTATGAAGATAGGACAGTGGGGTGAGGTAGCAAGAGAAATTTAACTTGCCAGTGTTGACTGGCAGAGGACAAAATTGGTCACCAAGATAATCCAGGTGTGCCCACATCAGCCATTGCATGTTTTTATTCTTACTGCGACCATCCAGAATTTTATTAGTAGATTTGAAGAGAAGTAGTAAAATCACAGAAATTTGTGGGGAATTCCTTTAAAAAATGAGAAACTTTCAGACTAAACTCAAAGATGTAGTTTATAGAATGTCACAAGTAAGCAGAGTTTTGTATCGTGGTATGCTTAGTGGTCAGCTCCCGTTGAATCCCATGTCTAATTCCAGTTGAGAACTCAGATAGATGTCTTACTAGTGCTGTGGTTTGAGAGAGAGAGAAGTCAAGTAACATCATTCCTTTTGGAAGATGTGTTTGTATTTCTTGATGTCTTTCTCATGGACACTGAAAACATGAATGGGAAATTGAGCATAAATTCTTTCCCTGACATGGAGCTCAGAAGCAAGTCTAGAACTAAGTTCCTGATTCTGCACGCTGATGGAAATGGGTGGTTATATTTGATATATCCTTAAGTTACAGCTCAAAGTAAAGGAGAAGTACAGTGTAAGGACAATCCATAAGCTGTTTTTCCTTTTTTTACTTACTGATGTTAATGTTCGTTTTTATAAAAGGAAGGAGAATTTGTATTCACAAACCAGTTTCTAATGCTATTGTATGGTTGTGAGATAGAAATGATTAGGCAGACCAACAAAGAGAATAAAACATTGGAGGCTGCTGGGTGTTGTGTTTCTGTAAACACTTCTGTATTTTGAATTAAATAGCATGTCGCTTTTCAGAGCCAAACTGTTCTAACTACCGGGCCGTGTAGTGACGAAACTTACTGAGATTTAGATGTCATATTTGATACAAAGTTCAGTTGAATTGCATGTGTAATGATCTGCTTTAGGGCCTGATTCAAGACCTCTTTTTAGCAACCTGTCACTTTTCTGAGATGTCCTGGCAAGAACAGCCAGATTGAATGAACACAGATTCCAGTCTATTGGAGAACATTGTAATTAGCATTTCTGCAATTTGGTCATAGATTTGAATTAGCCCACACTATCTGTTTGTTATTTTTAGTGACACACTTTGCTTTGTCCTTTAGAGTTGTAAAAAGCTTTTAACCACAGAGTGGGGACATTCCTTTGCCTTAGCAACTTTGGTACTAA
>NW_010235319.1:45232-69497 GCF_000690775.1 Eurypyga helias
TGACTTCAGCTCTGGACAGCCTTGCTACCTTCAGGAGCCCAGTATTTCCTGCTGTAGTTTAGATGTGCCAAAAGCCATTATGTGCACTAGAGCAGCACAAACTTAGGAACATGAAACGACCTTGGCTCTCACCTCCCTCAGGCCTCTCAGAAACAATAATAGAATCATAGAATCATAGAAACTTTGGGTTGGAAAAGACCTTTAAGCAGCTCTGGACAGCCTTGCTACCTTCAGGAGCCCAGTATTTCCTGCTGTAGTTTAGATGTGCCAAAAGCCATTATGTGCACTAGAGCAGCACAAACTTAGGAACATGAAACGACCTTGGCTCTCACCTCCCTCAGGCCTCTCAGAAACAATAATAGAATCATAGAATCATAGAAACTTTGGGTTGGAAAAGACCTTTAAGACCTTTAAGTCCAACAGTTAACCTAACACTACTAATACCACCACTAAACAATTTCCTTCATCACCACACTTACACATCTTTTAAATACCTCCAGGTTTGGTGGTGACTCAACCACTTCCTTGGGCAGCCTGTTCCAATGCCTGACAACCCTTTCAGTGAAGAAGATTTCCCTAGCATCCAATCTAAACCTTCTCTGGTGCAACTTGAGGCCATTTCCTCTTGTCTTCTCATTGTCACTTGGGAGAGATCAACATCCACCTCTCTGCAGCCTCTTTTTGGGTAGTTGTAGATAGCAATAAGGTCTCCCCTGAGCCTCCTTTGCTCCAGGCTAAGCAACCCCAGTTCCCTCAGCTGCTCCTCACAGGACTTGTGCTCCAGACCCTTCACCAGCTCTGTTGCCCTTCTCTGGACACATTTCAGCACCTTGTAGTAGTCTCCATCACCTTGTGTTGTAGTGAGGGACTCAAAACTGAACACAGTACTCGAGGTGTGCCCTCACCAGTGACAAGTACAGGGGGACGATTACTGCCCTAGTCCTGCTGGCCACACTGTTCCTGATGCAGGCCAGGATGTCACTGTACTTCTTGGCACCCTGGGCACACTGATAGCTCCTATGCAGCCAGCTGTCAACTAGCACCCCCAGGTCCTTTTCTGCCTGACAGCTTTCCAGCCACTCGTCCGCAAGCCTGTAGCGTTGCTTGGGGTTGTTGTGATCAAAATACAGAACCTGGCACTTGGCCTTGTTGAACCTCATAAAATGGGCCTCAGGCCATCGATCCAGCCTGTCCAGGTCCCTCTGAAGAGCCTTCCTACCCTCAGGCAAATCAATACTCCGACCGAACTTGGTGTCACCTGCAAACTTACGGGGGGTGCACTCAATCCCCTCATCTAGATCACTGATAAAAATGTTAAAGAGAACTGGCCTCAACACTGAGCCCTGGGGACACCACTTGTGACCGGCTCCCAGCTGGACTTAACTCCATTCACCACAACTCATTGGGCCCGTGAAACTGCCGTACACCGAGATTGCCTCACATTTCTAGAGCCAATACAGGCACCAGCTGACTTCAGTGGGATCTAGTGCTGCTTACATTGCAGATTTGAGGCTGGGAAGTGGAGGCTCTAGGCTTTTCACATGCCATCCTCATCACTTAATACCTTAATCGATTCAAATATAAGCATGGATTTATTCAGCAAACTTCTTAGTTCTACCAATGTGTCTGTAAGCGACATTCATTTGAATAAAGGAAGATAGGCCAAACACAAATTAAGATTATGGGAACTTCCTCATCAACATTCCATTGTCCAGAAGAAAGAAAGTTTGGACACATTTTATGGAGCAGATATGAAATGGTGTCTTAAACCAGGCAGTGATCAGATTTGTTTGTTTTGCTTACAAACAAAAAGAAATCTCAAAAGAATAAGGAAAAAAATCTCCAATTAACGTCAAGTTTCATTAGAGTATGATTAATTAGAGTATGTGAATTATCACTCATCTGCATTTTGTACATTTTTTCAGATTTCTCTATCTTTTTACGTCAAATCAGAATAGATTGCCTCCAATTTTACTTTTTCAAAAATACGAATAATAAAAATTGAATAGGCATAGCACACTGAAATATTCATACCCAGTGAAAAAGAAGGGACATTATATTAGAAAGGCAAACAGCCATGAATAATCAAACAAAACTCTCCATCTATATTGGGACTTAAGCAGAGTAAAAAAAGAGATCATTAGCAAAAAAACAGCTGGCAGAAGCACATGTTTATTCTTTATGGCTCTCATGAGATATACAGCTTTCTTCCCTTACTGGAAAATTTAAATCGATACTGTAATTTGTAATAAAAACAGTTCATGTAGCTTGACTTCATTTGATGTATATAGAGGAAGATAGTAAGTTCTATACAGTTCTTCATGATACCAATATCTATTAATAAAAATTAACACTTACTAAAAGCCACGTAGTGTCAATTACATAAGGAATTTTGTTCATTTATATTAAAAGTCTAAAAGCAAAGGTAGTACTTTTTGAAAAAGCTCTCTTCTTTTGAATATGTTTATGTTTACTTTCTATCACATGAAATGTCTCTACTAGTAGGTTTAGTATTTTCTCTGTAAATGGAAGGTACTTACAAGAAGTAACAACATTGGACAAGTTGGTTTCAAATAGAAGCACATCACATTTTAATTCCTTCTTCAACCTTCATTTTTCCAAGGGTTATCTGTTGTTCTTTACTTCGGTATATGTTTGCATTTATTCTTAATTTTTATGTAATAAATGCCAGCTTTCAATCATGTTTAAGATATTTTGATGAGAGAAGTGAAACAAGCAAGCAAGAAGTCCTGACTGAGAGGCAATTTGTTTCTCTAAACCATGTTGTGAGTGAAAACTAAGAAAGACTGTTTTTTTGCAGAGGCATTCATTTAGTTATTCTGATTTTTAAGGCAGAAGAAATGGGAGGGTTAAATGATCTTTTCAAAGACACATCACATAACTGAAGTAAGAACAAAATCCATACAGTACTTGTTGCCTTAAAAAGAGATCTTCTTAATGAAAGGCAGAGTTTGTTCAAATGTAACCCTTACCTTGAAATCCTGTCACTTTCTGGCTAAGGTAAGCACCGTGTTAATGCCTCTGATTTCCAATGTTGTACAGTGGAAACAAATATTAGATTATTCCCAACTACTTTCATACAATATGAATAAAAAGTAAATAGGCTAAGATGGGATGCATATGGATCTCTTAGAATTATTCCTGAGAGTGAAGACTTCACCAAGATTTCCGTGCTACAGTCCCTTCTTCATATGTGCCCTTGTTCTTTTCAAGTTGCCTTGTGACTGTGACCCCACCGGCCTGCTCCTGAGCAGAGTGTTTGTCATGTGTTGGATGATTATTATTTTCTTATTTCCTCCTGAGGAAAGTGACTTTTGGCACTTCATGGAAATTTCTCCTGGTTGATTGGGCAGTCCTTTACTGGAAAAGGCTGATTTTCTCATTTCCCAGGCAGCTCTTCACCAAACTGACCTCTTGGTCATGTGTAGTTAGACTGTGCCAGGACCTGCAGGCAACAGAGAGAGACTGCACACCTTCCCTGCTGCATAAGCACGCAGGTGGATCCTTTGGGGAAGGTACTGGGTGCTCGACTTCCTTCCCTGGCTGATACCAGAAACTTCTTTTTTCCTTCTCAGAATAGTTGTGGCCATAGCTTGGCAGTTCCTGTGTTGAAAGAAGAATATCTTCTTCTTCAACGGTGCAGCTCTGTTGGGGGAGTTGGTAGCCCCTCAATCTGGGCCTTGAGAAGTGGCCATGAGTCTGTTAAATCCAGAAAATGTACTAGATGGAGATTTCAGTGGATGGTGTGAAACATCTGGAATGAGTGACTGTGCTGTTATGGCATAAGCAAACTGTGGGTTACCAATTTACTGGGATTTAGGCATGTCTCTTGCCAACCTTTCGTTGTCAGCAGCTGTTCCTGGGATGCAGTGACCCACTGTTTAGCTGTTCTCAGAGAAGGATCTGCTTCATTTCCATCACAAATGAATAGACAGGAATTACTGGCAGTGAACTACACCTTTCCTTCAGGTCTACCAACATGGAGTAAAAGGCTATTATTCTTGTGTAGGTGCAGATGTTCCTCCTGAAGACCAATTTCTTTTCTTAACATGCTGGGTGAAATCTGTGGCTGTGCCAAAACTATGTTCATTTCTCTTAATCAAAGACATGCCAAGAGAGGGTGCTCACAGGTAGGATTTCATTGTAGCTATTGTTTTGGTTTTGTTTTCAGACTGATATAATTTCTATTTAAAGTTATACTTCCAGTGGTTTTAATGACTTGTAATGTTTGGGCTACCCTGAAAACCATGCTGTTTTCTTCCATATAAATATTTGCTTGTTGGTCGTAACTAATAATTTCATAGCTAAGTCTGGTGGGTTGACCCTGGCTGCAGGCCAAGTGCCCATCAAAGCTGCTCTGTCACTGCTCTCCTCAGCTGGGCAGGAGAGAGGAAATATGATGAAAGGCTCATGGGTATAGATAAGGACAGGGAGAGATCACTCAGCAATTTGTAACAGGCAAAACAGATTTGACTTGGGGAAAATTAATTTAATTTATTACCAGTCAAATCAGAGGAGAATAATAAGAACTAAACCCAAATCTTAAGAACACCTTCCCCTCACCCCTTCCTTTTTCCTGGGCTCAGCTTGTTAATTGTAGAATTATGGGGAGAAATTGATTTTCTTCAAGAAAATTTTCTGCTCTTTACAAAACTCTCTTAATGCTTAACCAAAGACATATTACAAAAAATTCTAATTCTGAAATATCAATAGCCTTTGCTACATTATATATATTTTTAATATATTATATGCTTTTATCTATTATATTTTAATTATGAACTCATATGTATGTACACCGTAACAGTAGTACAGTGTGTTCTGAAAAATACATAAACAGTGACATAACTTTTCGACTGTGGCTTGGTTTAGGGTGGGGTTTTTTTTTTTTTTGATGGTGCTGGAAAGCCTCAGTGTCTATACTGCACTTCGTTTGTTTATTTTTTCGTGAATATTTGAGACATTTCTATATCATGCATATTTAGATGAACTGTATCTACAACCATGTTTCTGTTGTCTTCTCCTTTGAAGAAGATACTATAGCATGGTACCATTCATGGTTGAACTTCAGGGATTATTAAATTAGTTATGAACTTGTGGGGTTTTTTTCTGTAGCTTTTTGTCATTTCCTATGTATATGTATGTGTTATATCAAGTCAGGATTACAAAGCCATTATTATGGCTTTCCCTTTTCTTTTAGCAACATTTGTTGTTTGGCAGCTCTAAAAACATGTTGAAATAGATTTGTTAGTTTTGCTATTCAGACAAGCTTTTTTTTTTGCCTTGTGCTTAGAAATTTCTTTTATTTTTCCCCCACTGCAAAAAATTTTAGCACCATTATTGTTATTCTCAGTTATGCATCCCTTTGGTATCTGCAGTCTTCACATGTACTTTTCAGAGATCGATTTTCAAGCATTATAATAAGACACTACCTATTTGAATAAGCATGTTTAGTATAATAAATGTACATATCAATGGCTGAACTGAAAACCAGAGTTTATAGTAATAACCTAAAAATCTAATGCAAGACCATTTTCATCCAGTGCCTGCTTTTTTTGTTATTGATATAATTGCACGTAAGCGAGAAAAGTTTTTGGGAGGTACTGATAAATACTTGTTACTAAGCCCTCATTCATTTTGTAAGAAATCATATTGTAAAAAATTAATAATTAAGGAATATATTTCTCATATACCAGTCTTGTATTTGCATTAAATTTCAGCACCTGCAGGTCTGGATATCTTAATTCATACGAATTCTGTATCTAGTAAAGAAAAAGAAAAAAATTATTTCTAGAATGCTTTCAATTCCCACTTGAATGGCATAAAATTAGTATCATTCTTAAGCAGAGAGACCACTATCTGGCTAGTATTATTAGGAAAAAAGGAAATGTGGAAGCTCTCAGCATATTCATTGTTAAAATTGTTTTCCTATGAAAGCTAGGAGGTATGTGATGTTCCTGAACTTAATGTGCCTAATGCATTGAGACAGGGAGAGGACTATCTGGATAAAAATAAACTCAAAACCATTATCCAGTAGAGCTTATTATATGTTGAATTTCTTTTGTGTTTGTTTGATGAGTACATAGCAAAATGTTGGATGAGAGGATATTTGCTTCAGACTGTATTGAAATTAATCTGCTAGAATTTTCCCCAAAAAATTCAAATTTTCATATTTCACCTTTAATAAATTAAAAAATACTTAATTTGACTCAAAACAAAGATGTATTTTTAAAAATATGTGGGGTTTTGTTGTTTGTTGGGGTTTTTTTCCAGTTTAAGACAATTTCGGTCTTATGCTGATGCAGATTTTTTTTTAATGAAGATTTCTGCACTTTATTTATATGAGTGTAATGGCAAAAGAAATGGTTTTATGATTCCCACTTTTCTTAAGCATTGTTACATGTCCATTTTAACTGTCAGAGAGAAAGCATTAAATGTGTACTCACCTTAACTCATTCAGAATGCAAACATGGGATAACACTAATTAATATTTCTGGAATTAAAATATTTAATTGGGTAGCTAATGATAGTTGGTATTGTAAAGTAGCTTGTTTTAAAGCTCCTCCTGTGGGGTTTTAAATGGAACCAGATGGACTGGCTTTTCCCGTCTTACTGGCGCTTATTACTCAGACAGGTATACCTAGAGCTCCCTTCACACCAGTGTGAGGTAAAGGTATTTCAGTGTAGGACCACAGAGTGTCATTTTAGCAGGAAAGAAGGCACGAGATAAGGCCTAGGCTGCTAATTAACCTTCATTAGGAGTAATTTATTTATAATCAGAAGTTTTATAACCTACTCTAAGTACTTCAGCCCTCTCTGTGGTGGCATTTTCAGGAATTCAGAGTTTTTCAGCGTTATACAGGGCTTTGAATGTTTGTTGTATCTGAATGTGTGGCATCTTCAAAGATAGAGAGCGTAAAACCTTCCTTTAGTGTAAAGGAAAACTATTTCTTTGTAGCAGTAACTTCTGCCACGCTGCATTTTTTTGTTGTGTTCTCTGTTACAAAGGTCACATCAGCACTGTACAGACATTTGAGAGGTAGAACAAGACTTGGTGCACGCTGGTGCTTCTCAGTAAAAAAGATAATTTTAGGTAGTTTAAAAAAGGTTTAAAAAAGTCCATCCCAAAATCTTTATAGTAAGGACTCCTGAGAGTTTACAAGGTCTGAGGTCTAGGCTGTGACTTTATTTCTGCTCTTGTGGTGTTCATCTTTTTGCACCTGCTACTTGTGAGATTTGGAGTCATGTCTTCCAGGAGGTACTGGAGACGTTTTGAAAGTACGATGGCTAACAGAGAAACAGTAGAAAATAGAGATGCAGAGATAGCTAGAGGGGTTTTGGAGTGACCTGTAATATAGTATATTTAACACCCAGATATGGATTATAATTAATATCCAGTGCTTTCCATCTCTGAAAATTTTCCTGGAGGGATTAAGGATGCTATGCATTATAGAAATAGTTTCTCAGAGGGGCAAGTATGTGGTAAATAAAAAGCATCAGATTGAAGTGCAGTGGGCACAGAAAAATTAAATAGCATGTGAACTGTAGAAAAAACCTTGAAAAGAAATAATTTTTCTGTTATATCAGAGACATGAGACCTGAAGAAACTGTTTCATTTAAAGGATCACGTTTTGTTTTCACTGATATCTCAGTGACATCTCATTTTATTAATCCAGATGTAGAGGAAGAGCTCAATTATATTGATTTCTGAAACCAGAAAATGCAACCCAAGGAACAATTCAGTCTTACCTGAATTTAACTGGAAGGAAAACCTGTAATAGCTTTATGGCACTTAAGTTACAGTTTTAAATTCAACTAATTTGGGAAAGTAAGACTCTAATACACTTTCCATGGTGAAAGAAAAAATGTATACAAATATTTCTTCTTATTTTACAAATGCTTTAATTTGAGATGGCAGAATCTAGTGGTCTGTCTAGTGTAAAGTAAAAACCCTGAAACATCTCACCAGAAAAAAAATAAATCTAGGATGAGGGTAAATACTGGAAAAAGTTGTATACCACTTTAGGTCCAGTACTGCCATTCATATTGCTATTTCCTTTTTACATTTTCCTAATTACCATACCTTAAGAGCATTGGCTTTCATCAAAGTATGTTTTTCTGGGTGGAGGTGAAGGAAAAGGAGTTAAGGCTTCTGGAGCTGAGACTTTCTGGCAGCAGATTTGAGCTTGTTCACCCTACATGAGCTGGGACAATCCCAGCTCGTAGAGTTCATGCACCGTGAATCCAGGCAAAGGAACTGAACTGTAAGTTCAAACTCAGTCCAAAGCTGCTGTCCTTGATGTCATTGTCCTCTGGAGAAAGGATTATTGAAAGAGGAGTCAGTGTAGTGGCCAGACCAGGACACCGCCACCAAATCGCAGCAGTCAGTAAGCACGAGAAAGAGTGCTGCTGAGCAGGGAAGAGGCACTACCTCCTACAGAGCATGATTCTGAATTCCAGTGTTTGGCCTGGTGAACTTCAGAACAGACACATTGCTTGAGGTGGAGGAGTCCTTTAACCTTTCTCGATTCATAGTTGGAGGAGCCTGAGGAGGGAACAGCCTTCAAGCAGATAACATTGTTTCTTACAATACATTTATAGCCAGTGAGATAAACAACCCCTGGCCCTGGATCTCCTCATAGTGATGAATGCCATCTCTCCTTCCAAACTGAGCAACCCTCACATATTCATATGGATGTTGGTACGCGGCTCACAATGAAGCCAGGGAGCAGTACACCCACAAGTAAAGGGGAAAAGTACTAATGGAAGTGTGAGCCATCAAGTTTATTCTAATGCCTCACTTCTCTTCTTAGGAGGATAATTCTCCATTACAGGATTTGCAGGCAGGCAGTTAAAGCAAGATGGCTTTATGGCACTTCCCCATCCTGCCATGCTCTCAAACCCTCCAAGTGCCCTTTATGTTATTGAGAATTCAATTTATTTCATCGCATGATTTAGCCTTCTCTGTTTCTTTTAAAGAGGATAGGCTGTTATAGTGACATAAAGACTGCAAAATATTGCAATTCTATACATGACCCATCATAGCCCATAGCAGTGGGACACATCAATTTTCCCACTGCATTTCCAGGGGAATCTCATTCTGCATTTTTAGGTGTGTGACTTCAGTTAGTTTGTTAACTGCTACCACAAGGCTGAAAGGTTTCCATTGCTAACCCATCCCTACTGCTTCCTCCACTTAAAGTCTCTTTCTGACACATCCCCATTCCAAATGCAGAGCTGTATAGGAAGGTACTGGTCTATTCCCACTGATCAACCTTTCCTCCTATCCATTACCTTTGAACTCAGATGACCTCCTGGCTATAATAAATGGTTCCTATACAAAAGAGGAAGTATTTTAGAAACTATTTCTTCACTTTATTCCTTAGTCTGTAAAAGTCTGTGGGAGTGCTAATTTCCCTGATTGTGAAAAACCTTACATTATTATCCATTGGACATCATCAGCTGGAAAGGATTACTTGTTTTCATTCTCTTCCTCTATAATGGCTTACATGTAACAGGACCCACAGACAGAGGTGGCACTTTTTTGACCAAAGTAAAAAAAAGAGGAAAAAGCAATTAGGAAATGATACAACAGTAGCCTGTCTCTGGAATATGCCACTTAGCAGAGGAATGATTCAAAAATAAAATTCTCTTCTACTTTATCTGTCCAACAACAGAAACCAGAAACATAAATGCTTGCTTAGTGAGTGAAGAGATTGCAAAGAAATTCTTCATAACCTTGTCAGCTGAAGTGCTGAATTAGATAGCACATCTTGAATTACTCAAGATATCAACAAACTCACAGCCAGGCAAGGCAGGCTTAAAATGTAATAGTCCAGATACCATTTCCCTACCATCCTCTGTCTCAATAAGTCACACATGGGTCTAGTTGTTTCAGGCAAAGAAGTATTCTCCACTAAAAGTCCTCCATAACCTGACTATAGCTTTTAAATATGGACATGGTGTTGAATTTTAGTAGAATTATACAGGATATTTTTGGTTGCATGGTTGTTTTTTTTAATTGAATGAAACAGTAATGACATTAACTTTAATCTGTTTTTACTGTATCATGTTTGTATTCATGATCTGTTGCTCAACTTGCAGTTTAACCCTAAGTATTAGAGGGGGGTTGTTGGTTTGTTTTTTTATGTCCTTTTGGAATGACAGTTTGAGGTACTGTCAGAAATTTATGTCCCATCCAATGCCAGATCAGAGGACTGCCTGTCAGTAATACCAGTAAGGGATATATGGGTACGGAAAACTGGTTGAGGATTTAAGACCTTGGGCGTCAGGTGTATCACAAATGGTTTTGTTAAAGATACACAAATGGCTTTGTTCTGTCAGTAGCATTTGGAGAAAGAAGAAAAAAAAAAAACACAAAACAATTGCATTTTTTAATTTGGTATAATATTTTTTAATTTTCATTTGGCTTCAGAAATTAGTCACAGATAAAACATCTGTCTCTGAAGATAATTTTGTCCTTTGAGGAAGTGGTTAAAATTTATATTCTACCTCTTTTCCCTCTTCATTTTCTATGTGTGTATTTTCCAGGCAGACTTTTACTGTGGTAATAAATTATCAACATTGTTGCCTTTCAAATCTGTGTTGTTTACTTTTGGCAAGACTCAGGGGTACTTAAAGAGATTAAACAGGGCAATTACTAAGTAAAGTCTCTCAACACTCTGTCTTGCTAATGTGAGAAAATGCGTACATGCTTCAATTTAAATGAGACGTGAATGACAAGTTTTTAATATATCATAGTACTGTAGAAAATGATTTACAGGTGTTGGAGCAACATGATGGTATATTGGAAAAGGGAGTAAGAGTGGACATGGAGCAACAGCCAGGTTGCTATGGGGAAATATATTAGATCTTTTCATTGCATGCATTGTAGCCTTTGAAGTATTCTTATGGAGTTGGAACTAGTGACTGTTATTTGAGACATCCCTGAACTGGTGTGTCTTCATTTTCTGGGAAGAATGACTCCTGTCTTTTTTGTTTGTTTGTTTGTTTGTTTTTCCTCCTAGGATGTGGAAAGCCTTACTTTGCAAAAAATCAAATTAAATACTGTTCTTAGCATGATTAATAAGTGTAAATAACTTATCGAAGACAAATAAGGTCTCTTCCACTTCCTAGTAATTGTGAGAGTATTAAAGAATGTAATGAGAAGAAAAAGAGAAAGAAAAAAAAAAGTTGCACTTTACAGAACTTGGTCAGTTTATAAGAAAGGTTATATGAAGTGTTTGTGTTCATAGGCACTAGAAGATGGATCTTTCTGGCAAAGACTGACCTTACGCAGTTACGTACTTTGTACTAATCTAGTTGAATTTTTGTCACCTTTTTCAGGGCTAGGAATTGTTTCTGTTCTTTGCTTTATTTCCTTCTGTCTTCTTTGTTTGCCATCAGAGAAAGAAAAGGAGATCAGATCAATACCTAAAAAATAATGCTCACTGGAAAAGACATGAGGCTGGACATATATTTAAAAAATGCTAAAATGGATATTACTTATTACTGTTTGAATTGAGAAAGCATGTAGAAGTCTATTTAAGGCTACTGTGTAATAGTTATTACTTATTAAGCTTGAAAAAGGGTATAAATAAAAACTATTGCAGAGAATTTTGTAAGAGATTAAATAGTTGACTACGCAGTTTCAACCATTATGTCCTTCTTTGTCTGAAATTAAGCCTGTTTGGGATTATTACCTCCACTTACTTTCGCACTAGTAAATAGAATAACAGAACTACAGAATTTTTAGCCACTGGAACCATAAAATTCCAGATAATTAAGGAGACAATTTGGATAGAAGATAGAATATTCAGTTCTGTGGATGTTGCAGTGAACACGTTTCACTGTCAAAACAGTGTTAAAAAGCAATCAAAACACAGGATAAAATCTTTTGTCTCATTGTTATACTGCCTCTTTTTCCCTTGAAAAATTGAAGCCCAAATATCAAAGAAACAGAGTAGACAAAGGAGAACGAAAATATTGCATCTAAGGAAGAAAAGGGACTGTGATTATAGAAATTACTAAAAAGCAGTCATACTTCTTGCTGTGCTATGCCTTCAATGAAATTGCTACTGTCATTTTATTCTAAGCTTTTGGTTTTATCAAAGGCGTGCAAAAAGGAGACAGTGCTTTACGAAGTTGCACTTACAACCAAAATATGGGCAAATCAGGCTTTCATATAGAAATATGCATTATGGTAGCTTAACTATTGTTTCAAATATTTTCCATATAAGCAACTATCAATATATTTAGGCTTTTTACTTTGAAAGGTTTATAATCCTTAGTGTGATTTGTGGGAAATTAAGCAACTTATTTTTTGTAACAGATGTAACTTTCCAGTGATAAGAGGAGTGTGGGAACATCATGTTCCTCCATAAAGTCTTTATGCAAAACACTAAATATTTTGCCTCAAAGGTTGTAATGTGCTTGGGTTTTTCTGTCTGTTTGTTTAGACAAATGAAAGAAATACTTATATATTTGACATATGTATTTCACAAATGAACATTTCATTCCCATGTGTAATCTCTGAATCTCTCTATAAATATGCACTGGGGTCTGAAATGCACCCTCCTTAAGTAAATGCTGTCTATTTTGCAAAGTCACAAGTGGTAATTTAGTGTTTCAAAATATTTTAAATCAGGTGTGAGAATTATGTGAATTATGCACATGCACCAAACTTCTAAAGAAAATAAATCTGTGCCTTGTACAGCAGGTAATGTTTACATGTTTACTGTGACACAAAGGGGATTGATTTTTAAAGAAGGGCATTATCTGCTACTTATTTGCCTGCATTTTTTTCTTTTATCGAAGTGTTAAAATTATTACCACATCAGAAATTCTTCTTGTTAGCATTATGATTGCAGTAATGGAAACATTGGTGTCCTCTTCAACACACCATTATTTAGTAAATAGTTTATAAGCTTCTGAAACTGCTCCTTGCTCTATGTGGGCCCTATTTTCTATTTAGAAAATAAAAAGACAAATTATTTAAGATTCAGATAGCAACTAAGCACTGTATTAATGTTAATGTATTGAATAGCCTTGGAGCTGATTTAGAGAGTATTAATTTCAGGTCTTTCTTATTAACTTGAATTTTAGGGCTGTTTCTAGTTTCTGAGGGCAACCAGAAAGAATATTTTCTGCCATCCTGTTAAGACATATCCTGCAAACCTAGTACAGCTGAAGGATGTATTTTATTTCCCCTTTTCCACAGTCGATAGATCTCTTTTAGTGTGCCTTATGTTTAACTTTATCATAAACATCCTTGTACAATATGAATTCTGTAGGCTTTGACAAAATTCCTTATAATGTGTTCATGCCCTTTTTTTTCCTAAAATCACAGTTAGTATGGATACACATACAGTGAATTACTTAAGATCATAGAATCATAGAATCACAGAATGGTCTGGGTTGGAAGGGACCTTAAAGACCATCCAGTTCCAACCGCTCTGCCATGGGCAGGGACCCCTTCCACTAGACCAGGTTGCTCAAAGCCTCATCCAGCCTGGCCTTGAACACTTCCAGGGATGGGGCATCCACAGCTTCTCTGGGCAACTTGTTCCAGTGCCTCCTCATCCTCTCCATGAAGAATTTCTTCCTGATACCCAATCTAAACCTCCCATTTTCAATTTAAACCTGTTACCCCTTATCTTGTCACTACAGACCCTTGTAAAAGTCCCCCTCCAGCTTCCTTGTAGGCCCCTTCAGGTACTGGAGGGGCCCAATTCTCTAAACCTTTGATCACAGGAGAGGTGCTCCAGCCCTCTGATCATCTTCCTGGCCTCCTCTGAACTCACGCCAACCAGTCTATATCCTTCTGATGTTGATGGCCACAGAGCTGGATGCAGTACTCCAGGTGGGGTCTCATGAGAGCAGAGTAGAGGGGAAAAATCACCTCCCTCGACTGCTGGCCACGCTTCTCCTGATGCAGCCCAGGATATGGTTGGTTTTCTGGGCTGGCAACACACACTGCCAGCTCCTGTCCAGCTTTCCGTCCACCAGTACTCCCAAGTGTTAATATTTTGCTGCTTTAATTTGCAAGCAGTGCTTTCCAGTTTGTAACAAACATTTTCCTTCAATTTAGATGAGGATAATGGTGAGCAGTATTTCTCTCTCTCTTTTCCTCAATAGATACTCTGACTTATGAACAAACAAGTAATGTGCTGCAGTTGAAATTATGAAAATATAGATATCTACTCTGTTCTTATTTCTTTAAAAGAGTAAAGTACTGGAGACTGTGGCAGAAGTGCACACTTTACAAATATGCACACGCATACAGACACACACTTCTTACATCTGAACTGTCTGGTATTTATGGGAAGTATTCTTTGTACGGAATTTTTTTAAAGTGAAAAATTGATTACTTTGTGGCAAACATGCCTCTGCATAAAAGCTACCAAAAGATAATAGTATTTATGATGAAGTTACGGTGATGTTGTGTTCGTTGCCCTCAGTGAGGCAAACATTATTGTGCAAACAATTATTTAGAAAGAAATTGGAATTCTTAATTTTTGAACAATGTTGCTTCAGAAGCTGTGGCCCTGACTAGTTAATTTAAAGAGTTTAACACAACATCTCCAAACTTCTGCCAACCATTTAAGGATCTGGGCTTTTATCCAATGGACTTCCTTGGTTTTGAAAAAATGTGTTAGGCTAGATTTAACTGCAGTTGGTGACTAGCCATATAGGAAATTGCCACTGCAGAAGAATAGAAGTTAACAAGCAGTCCAATTAATGTATAAGTTAAAAAACAAGAAACCTCTTTTGTGGCCTGAAAGGCTTTTAAGCATAGTTTTCAAATAAAAATTTATATCCAAGTCAGTTCCTTCTGTAATAATATATATTAGAAGAAGAGAGTGGTTTTTCTATTTTTGCTAGACATCTAAATATTATGGTCTCTTAACAGCTGCGATTTTATTAAACAATCTGAATTGTACCACTCAGGTAAATTAAAAAAATCTGCTTTTCTCTGCAGAGAAAGACATCGCATATTTTATGATATAGTTAGAGATTATAATATCAATTTATAGCGTTTTTAGAAGTGACTTTTGATAGAAGTGAAAAAGTGCTGTTGAGGTAAGCATCTTCTACTGAAACTGAATTTCTGATCCTCTGCTTGAAAGCAAGCTGTTGCCAAAATGCAGCAGCATTTGGAACCAATAACCAAGTGACAGCCAGTATTTTAATCAAAACACTTGAAGAGGTAAAACATTTGAAATAAATACAATACCAAAATCATAAATGCCTACTAGGAAGACCAGATACTCCCTACCAGATAGATATGAACTACTATTTGTAGACTGTCACAAAAACTCGGGTCCTGCTTTCATACCACTGGTTCAAGAGAAGTTGAGGTAATTCAAACCCACTCCTACGAAGGCTAAATAGGCATAGACTCACAGCGGTGTTGAAGTGGGGATTTATGTTTGGCCAGTAGCTCAAGTCTGTTGGTGAAAGCTGAAGAGCGTGGATGGAGGTAATGAATTTGGACCATCCAAACTCTTGGCAGATACGAGAGGATGCTGTTCCACTGGCATGAGGATGCACAGTGATTTAAGATTCTCTTTTAAAATAGTAGGCAGAGCGCCTGCAAACTTTTGTCTGTATTGTTAATTTTAACTATGCCATATGTTTAATCTTTCTGTCTTTTTCAGAAAGACAGTCTGAGAGAACAGTGTTTCTGGGGAAGCTGCAAAGACCATGTGATATGCATTTACAGGAAACTGTGAAAACAAGGATGACTTTATTTTGAAATATGGCATATCTTAAGCATTCAGTAAAAGAAATTGTCATAGAAAATCATTCTTGTCTTCCCTCCTCCCTGCTTTGTGTCTATAATTAGGAAGCAATGATGAAATGCAAATTATGAGTTAATAAGGGTTATCTTAGGCCAAATATAGTATGTCTCAAAATCCACTAGCAGTTAAACTACTCATTGATTTTCTCTATTATATCTATTATCAAATATAGTATTTGGAATGAATGTAAGGCTGGTCTAACATCAAATGCTAACTTAGTAATACATACCAAGAATGATCAAACTACACATGTCCACAGCCTAAAAACTTACTTGTATTTGCCTTTTAAGTAGCAAAAGAGTACCATATCTAGATGTGCCACACTTCATGAACATAAATCCAATGTTCTTTCTGTGTTGAGAAATATAATAATGAAACACATTTGGCTTAACTTTGAAGCTTTAATGCCTTTGTTAGACTTCTTATTAACAATTAAATACTCAAGATCAAATTTAGGTAGAGTTATCTGGAAAAAAAAAATTCAGTCACTGCTATAATATGGATGGATGTGTATTACTTGTGTATACACACAGTTTTACAATAAGCAGGGAGTACTAAAGTGATTCCAGGCAGATTATTTGTCCTTAGATACTTTGTTTTAACACCCTCCTCTATATAATTTAACAATTAAATTATATAGAACGTAAATGCTCTTTTTTTTTTCATTTCCTGAATTCATAATAGAAATTTATAGCTCTGTTAAACACACCTTTACTCTTCCTTTCAGTAGCCTTGTGTTTGGACGGGAAAATCCTGAAGAGTAGACTTGTGCAGGAAGCAGAACATCACTGATAGAAAAGTCTGTGATCTGAACATTCTTATGAGTTGAACGGTTTAGGGACTAAAATCTTAAAAGTTTCTTGCAGATCTACACTTACAGAAGTACTTCAGTGTTTGTCAATTAAAATTCTCAATTTTAAAATGAAAATATTTGAATTTATCACACTTAAAAACTTATCTGAAATATATTTTGAATTTTGCTTGCAGAAATCCAAAATGTTTCATTTGGAAAAATGTTAATGGGGTATTTCAACAGTAAGTGCTGTGTGACATTTCTGCTTAAAGTTCATGTGAGGTACATGTTAAAATCTGTGTTCATATGAAGTGATTTTGTTTTCACAAACCAGCGTTTTTAGACAGAATAATACCCCTCAGAAACTCTTATTAAAATACCCTCTCCTTAAATGGAGAATGAAAAACATTTTTAATCTTCTGGAGCAGTAGTGCCTCTGTTCTTGTATCTGCGCAGTGGCATGTGACATACATTCACAAATTATTTTACCTTCCTCACTCCATCAAACAAGCTATCAAACAAGCTCTTTGCCTTTTTCTCCACTGAAGTTATTTATTTCCACTTAAGTGATCAGGAGCTGAGTTCTAAAGCTTGCAGTAACCTCATGTAAATCTGTGCTTTGCTTAGGTGGCTTGTGTATGTAACAGTCTTCTCTATACATGTAGTGCACGCTTTTTGCAAGTATGAAGTGTGAGTTATGTATCTCTTTGTCCTTAATTATTCAGCTGTAATCATGTGCATGGTGATGGTACAGAAAACTCCTCATTCTAGTTTAAACAAACCTCTCTTCTTGCCACAATCTGTCTTAATCGGTGCCCATTCTGTGTGTCATAAGTGGTAGAGTTACCTGTAAAATAAACCTCCTGGAAGTCATAGCTGTATTTTGAAACACAAGTAAAAATTACCTTGGGCATTTGCCCAAGGAGACATATTTGTGGAGATAATTAGTGTTCTTGGTCCCCTCTTTTAAGCTCACAATATGAGACAATATCTCCCAAAATAATCAGAGCACTCTGAATTTGCATAAGGTTTACAAGCTGCCAGCTAAGTCTGCTGCAGGTTAAAAGAACTACTAAGTTATTTTAAATTATACTGACATTTCAGCTGTTATGTTACCTGGAATTTCTCTCAGAATTGTACAAGGAGTTTAACTACTGGGTGAAGTTCAGGCTAAAAGGAATCTGAAAAAGGATTAGGACATGTCTGTGGCCAACTAGAGAAGGGTATACAAAGAAAACAGCCTGCAGCCAAAGAGGAAAAATGGATTTTTCACAGTGATACTAACACAAGAAGCTGATGAGCTGCTCTGTGCTCATCAGTCTATTCCCTCATGTGAACCCATGTCCAAAAGGATAATGATAGTTTCTTGCCTTCTCAAATTCTCCCCTTCTTCCTGCTTATCCTTTTTCCACTGATTCAATCACCTGACATTCAGTTGCAGATTAATTCCCCCCTCGTGGTTTTGGTTTGGTGGTTTTTGGTGTTGGTTGGTTGTTTTTTTTTTTTTTAATGGAGAAAGGCTATGAATTAAGTACAGAAATGCATGTTGAATAAGCACAAGTTTATAATTTTAAGAAGTTCCTGTATGGCCAAATGCAGCAGAAGGAAAAGGGAAGTGGGAAGGAGACAAATGAAAGGAGGTGATTGGGAAGAGAGGATGTGATGAGGAAATTGAGTTCTGTGACAGAACAAGGGGCAAGGGTTTTAAACTGAAAGAGGGTAGATTTACATTGGATATGTGGAAGATATTTTTTATTATGAGTCTGGTGAGACACTGGAACAGGTTGCCCAGAGAAGTTGTGGATGCCCCATCCCTGGATGTCTTCAAGGTCAGGTTACATGGGACTTTTAGCAACCGGGTCGAGTGGAAAGTGTCCCTGCCCACAGCAGGGAGGTTGGAACTAGGTGATCTGTAAAGGTCTCTTCTAATCCAAAGCATTCTAGGATTCTATGATGTTTATAAGTGCTAGACATACCAGAATAATTTAGCTGTATCGTTACAGCTGCATAAGGTAGTCTATAGCATTCCAGTATTTAGGATAGGTGATGCAACCATCTTTCAGGACTATGAGCATAGCAGAAATTAATTGAAAAATGAGATGCCCATTGAAGGCATCAGCTATACATAGGAACTGTGTATTCTTCTTTCATGTTGGTGGTATCCAACCAGGAAAATATCAGGTGTGTTGGTGAGCTGTGTCTCCTGGCTTGCTTATTGTTAAAATTCCGTGTATAAAATGTTCACTGTATGTAAGAAACTTTTTCACCCTTTAGGAATTTGAGCGTAGGTATTGGATGTGGAAGATTTATTATGAGTCTGGTGAGACACTGGAACAGGTTGCCCAGAGAAGTTGTGGATGCCCCATCCCTGGATGTCTTCAAGGTCAGGTTACATGGGACTTTTAGCAACCGGGTCGAGTGGAAAGTGTCCCTGCCCACAGCAGGGAGGTTGGAACTAGGTGATCTGTAAAGGTCTCTTCTAATCCAAAGCATTCTAGGATTCTATGATGTTTATAAGTGCTAGACATACCAGAATAATTTAGCTGTATCGTTACAGCTGCATAAGGTAGTCTATAGCATTCCAGTATTTAGGATAGGTGATGCAACCATCTTTCAGGACTATGAGCATAGCAGAAATTAATTGAAAAATGAGATGCCCATTGAAGGCATCAGCTATACATAGGAACTGTGTATTCTTCTTTCATGTTGGTGGTATCCAACCAGGAAAATATCAGGTGTGTTGGTGAGCTGTGTCTCCTGGCTTGCTTATTGTTAAAATTCCGTGTATAAAATGTTCACTGTATGTAAGAAACTTTTTCACCCTTTAGGAATTTGAGCGTAGGTATTGGAGAGGAGATTTAAGGATTGGCAAGTGTTAATCCCATACACTCCAGGTGGAAAGAAAGCCCATAGCCCACTTTTTGAACTTTGTACCTTCTCCTTTTCTAGCACAATAGTTTCATTTCAGCCAGAACTTTTTTAAACAACTATGTATTTTAGTCTTTCTTGGCAAATATTCTTTAAACACATTAGACGAGAAACAGTTGCTCATTTTACAGAATCTTTGGTGAAGGTGCCATTTTGTGTATCTTAATGAAAGGACAAAGTTGAAGATTTTACTTAAAAGTTTGATGTTCTAAGCTACCATTCTGCTAAAAGGAAAGCAGTTTTTACAAACATCTTGCTTAAGAGCTTTCATCTGAAAATAATTATTAAAAACAAAACCAAGAGTGATAGGCCTGTTTACTTGCAATATAGAATAGACAACTAAATCATGCACAGTATTGGGAAAGGTGCGAATATTTATGTTATTAAACTCTCTGGAATAAAGTATTCCATATATTAGGAGCATTGTTCTTTGTCCCAGTGAAACAGTACAGTACTGAAGTGAATGCAAAAGGGCAGTGCGAGTTCCTTAGTGTGGGAGATCCTCTGAGGACGCAAACTATAATCATCTCTGCAGTGAGTCTGGGATGTTAGCTCCTGTCAGCAACAGCCATGTGTTAGCAGTTTTAAAAAGTTTCTAAGGCAGCATCGTATTAGGCCTCCAGAAGATGACCTCCTCCCTTTGCAGATCCTCTCCACGTTTTTGGGGGCGTACTGGAACTTCAGGGGTTTTTCAGTTAACATGGAAGGTGGGTCATATGCTACGACTGTGATTCTTAATTGTTAAAAAATAATTATAGCTTTTTTATTTTGATGTTTTTCATTTCATAGAGATTGGTTCTTCAATGTGATGAGCCAAAGCCACGCTCCCTATGGAGCTGCTAATGATGCGTCGTAAAAGTGACGTGCTTGCTTCAAGCTAGTGATCTGACTGACACTTCTCTTCAAAATAAAATAAATTCATTTTAATGTAGATTTAGAAAGGATTGTAAATACTGTATGTTATGCATGAAGAACAGTTTCAATAGTCTTTCTTTTTCCAGTTATCTCACTGGATAGCTGGGTATGTATTTATTTTGAACAGAAATTAAAAATATTCCCTTATGTGTATGTTTTTCCTGAATGTGAGTATGATTATAAATACACACTTATGAGAGAAATTTATACAGTAGTCACAGAGGCAAATAATTTATTAAAACCAATTTAATATTATTTATTAAATCAGGGTTTTTTTACAAAATACAATAAATTTCAAAACCAAGAATTTAGGAACAGCTTGAAGCCTCCTGTCATTATTAAAGTAATTGCAGTACATAAGTACAGAGAATAAGGCAATGTTAGAAACAATAATCAAGAGGGAAAATATGCCCAATTAGAGGAAATTTTTGCTTACTTCCTTTACATGCTCCTGACTCTTGCTTTTCTTCTTGTAAAGGACTTATGTTATTATTGAATAACTTCCTAAACCAAAAATCAGATTTTTATAGCTGATCATCTCAGGAGAACAGAGATAGTAAAATGCAGTTATATTTGCATTCTTACTGCTTAACTGCACATAGATATGAAGAGAAAGCAAGGCTGTGCCTGTAAGACACAGACCCAAACTGGGAGAAGCACAGCCACCTTACCTCAAGGGAAATGCAGGGGAGCACAGTGTGCCTCAGGGAGGGAGAGGCTAAAAGAACAACTTGCTCAACAGGAAATGTGCTTAGAGCGATGCCCTGAGAAAGATGTCATCCACTGCTGAAGGTGATGGGAAGAGTTTGCTGCCTCTAACAGCGTGCATCGTTTTCCATGCTACAGCTGAGTGGTCTGAGAGCTCCAGTAGTTGCAGCTATGCTTCTCCCTGTGTATCTTACTTTTAATGATGCCCTAAGAATGACTGCAAACTATATAAATTACACAGAATAGATCACAGCTTGCCCTCTGTATTCGACCTCCTCTGTCATCAACAGTGAATTGTAAGAGTACAACAGTAGTGGTTATAATTTGGGGAAATTTCACAGTATGACTGATTAGATTTTCTTTTGACATTTTAATCATCATAAAATCTCATTGCTGCTTTGTTGCACTGAAACCTTTGTGAATTGGATAATAAATACATGTCATATATTTGAAGGATGACTTCTTTCCCTGAAATTAGTTAAGCTTGACTAAATGTTGAAAATGCTACAATGCTATCAGTTGGCAAATAAGTTGGTTTCTTAGAGAAATTCTTAGACTGTACAACACATTTGTTTTAAAATATCATACAACACATTTTTAAATCAATACTGTATGTTTTCTTGATACTTAATCGCTAACGGACAGTTTATTTGGAGAGGTAATTACTATGATAACCAATTTAACATACTGTAGCTTTTCTGAGAAATTCTTTCGGGAACTGACTTTATCCCAGTACAATTTAAGTGGATTTCAGAACAACTTGCAGTGAATTTGGATAGTATCCTTTCCATCATCACCTAATCGGCAGGAAACGAGAATAACAGTACATGAGTTGGTTGGTTGTAAGTGTGCTAAAATACCTAACTCCACACAGCATTCCACAGTGCCTACTGTGTAAATGGTCCCATTCAGGCAACTGAGACTAGTGAACCAAGTAGATTTAACTTTCAGACATTGCTAACAAACTACCTACCTTATGAAAGTCATATAGGAAAAGGTTCTCAGGCACTGTGTCCTAAATCAATAGATCATTTTTTGGAATTCTGGCTTAGATCTTACTTTCTAGATAGCTGTGTCCTGACTGTGTTGCATGCCTGCAAGCACTGGTAAAAAATTTGGGCTTTATATTCTAATGACAACCCAGACATTTTTTCTAAAAGTTGCCATTTGCCATGAGTATTTAGGACCAATTTTAATACAATCGTTTCTGTAGAGTATCTTTTTTTTTTTTTTTTTATATCCTGCTTAATATGTGTCTGGTGTGCAAAAATATGTACACAACATATGTCTTCTCTATTTGTTCCTTGTCCAAAAAAGTTTTAGCACAAATTAGTACATAAATAGTGACTATTATTAATGTTGGCATTAGTCTGGAATCATTTGTTATACCCACTCATCTATATTTCGCATGCTGATCATGTTGAAAATCAATGAAGCATGTGAAATTGTAAAAGACAAAGTGGAAGCATTTGCAATTCTATCCACTTCTGCTCACAGATTAACTTTTAATCTTCAAAAATAAAATCCCCATGATACTGAAGGGCAACAATGTGAGGTCTAGCCATGTGAAATTTTTCATGCTCACAAATGCAGATTTGTACCTGTTGTACCAAAATTTCACATTAGAGGTTCAAATATTACAGCAGCAGTAGTGATGTGTACCCATTTCTGTTGTAGATGCCTAGCACACATTGATTGATACCCACTGTGTTGCTTGTATAGCATGTAAGTTTGTACGGGTAAATCGAGGAGAGGGAATGAAGCAGTGTGGCTGAATTGCTCAAGGTCACTTTTATGAAGTTAGTAGCAGAGACTAGAAGTCAACCATTCTTGTAATTGTGCTGCAGACCAATCATTCCCAGAATTCTATCTAGGTGATTATATCCACCTTACATTACAGTGCCTTTCCTAAAGGGCATTGAACTCCAAGCTTGATTAATGGTGACACATTACTTTCTGTGACAGCAGCATAAGCTCCGAATGAACAATTATTTAAATGTTCTCAGCTTAGAATCATGCCCTCGTCATCCATGCTTGATGTACAAACATGGTCTCCTGACTGTCTACGCTTTTGCCCATCTGTTTGGATGGCATAATGCCTGTTCTCAAGTAGGTCAAAACCTTGCCGTAGGGCATGTATGCCAGACAACAATGCCTTTCAGTGGAAGACTGCATAACCCTGAAAGTGTCTTCACTTCTGCAGGAAGTCCTACCTTTGGCGTAGGAGTGAATCCTTAGCTCCTCAGGTTTGTATACTTATCCTCAGATACTGCAAGGTAGTATCTGAACAATAGGGAGGAAAAGGAGAGAATGGCCTAATATAATGGAAACGTGGCAAAAAAGAATCTTTCTTTGGTTTTATCTCCTGTAACTCTGAGAAAAACATTATAGTTGTAATATTCTGAAGTGTGGTACCTGCCAGGCCAAGGGGAGAATCTAGTATGATGTCTGTTGTTTTAGGTTTGTCTGTGTTCTATTCCACATCTTCAGATCCCAGAGGCTGAAGTACAGGGGAAAGTTGGTCGATGCCCGGACCACTTACTGTAGGAGATGCTGCATGGAGAGAGGACTGAAAATAATTCTCATTCAAGAAATGAGTAAAGATAGGTACATATTTTTGATTAGTCTGACCTTAATACTTGCCTTGTTTATATCTGGGGTGTAAAAACGCAGCATACAAAATGTAGTAATGGCATTGCTATGTGGTATGACAGCTCATTGTATGAACACTTACCTATAGACAGCAACATACATATCTCTATGCAGGACATAGTAAAATGAGTAAAATACATTGAATGTGTTTGTCATTGTTGATCTCTCAATAGAGTAGACAAGAGTCAATCTTCAGAGCTTGATGTCTGCTCTACTCTGCAAAATATAAGCTAAGCTCTTACAGGTTATATTAAATAACGATTTAGATTTTCCATTACAAAATATTTGAGATGCTGACATGTTTATTTTATTTCCAGCCAATGTGTAATAGCATAACCATGTAAGTACAAACATACTTAAAGTATGGTTCAGTTTCAATGGCTTCTGTAGGATGAAAGTCACTGAAAGGATTTAGACTGGGCATCTGTCCTATTTTTTTCCCTACACT
>NW_010235319.1:69528-76643 GCF_000690775.1 Eurypyga helias
TCTCAGATATGGACTGACAGAAATTGACATGCACATTGGTGTAGTTATTGCAAAAACCCAACAACACTAAAAGCTTCTGGAGTTCAAATACTGCAGAAAACTCCACATGGGTTACAGTGCACCAATTCCATGAAATGTAAAGAAATAAGCAAGGTGCCCTCTAGTGTAAAAACCTTAGCAATGCCTTTTTTTTTTAGCGTGAGTGTAATATATATACATAATTGTCCACTCTATTTTTGACCTAGTCAGGGCATAGATAGAGCTGAACTTCAAAAATTTTGCTAATAACTAATAACTGATTTTTTTCATTAGCACCTTAGTCTGATTTATTGATTACAAAGGCTAATTCAGGCCCACCACCTGGAAAAATCAAACAAAATAAGCATAAATAGCTCAAATACTGTATTAGGCATATGCTGTCCTAGAGAAACATCAGTTTCCATTATGAAATACTACTGGTCTTTCTTTGAACAGTGTCAGTCCTGGTGGCCTCTGCCAATCTGTTGTGTTTCTTCCTCTTCTTCCCACTTGCTTCATGCTATAAAGCTTGAGCTGAAGTTGCCAGTATCATTGCCTGTGTGGAACAGACAGAAAAAGTTTGAGAAGAGCTAACATCACCAAGGTGTGTACCTAAGCTTCACCACATGTACTTTATAATTGGCGAGCTGTTCCTTCCTAGCTGTCATCCAATATTTTAGTTAAATTGTCCAAGTTCTCCACATGAAAAATGGATACATATTTGTATAAATCTTCAGGTGG
Organism: Eurypyga helias; assembly: GCF_000690775.1. Classification (NCBI taxonomy): domain Eukaryota; kingdom Metazoa; phylum Chordata; class Aves; order Eurypygiformes; family Eurypygidae; genus Eurypyga; species Eurypyga helias. The sequence continues at coordinate 70,288 of NW_010235319.1, forward strand.
GCAGTCCAAAGTGCTTAAACCAAGAACCCCAGTTTCATGATAAATTTCACAAGTGGTCTTGCTCTGTAATATGATTTGATGCATCTACATGCTGGCCTGGAAGTGTTAAGCTAGTTGGTGGGAAATGTTGCATACCAGATACTTCTGTGCACGTGTGACTCAGTGCTTCTCAGAATTATTTAGGACTCAGTTATCTTCTGAGATGACAGGCTATTATTTAGTAGTCTAAAGGTCAGAATAGGAGATCTGGGGTCTTGGTTCTTCTCCGCTTGGATCCATAGCTGTGTCACTCTAAATGACTGACCTAACCACCAGACTGCCAGCAGCTGTCAGTGGCACCCTGCAGCATCCCGCCCAGGGAGGCTGCATTACTCTGTACCTACGTGCAAGAACCTCTCTGGTAGAACAAGTGTGAGCTGGAGCGCAGCACAAGTCTGGTGAGACCAGCCAGCGGGGAATGGGCAGCCTGACAGTTCCAGCATCTGGTACTTGGGCTGCTAGAATCACACAGAAAACCACTGAACCTTCTTTCAGCAAAGTGTCCTAAATTCTTACAGTGCCTTTGGAGCAAGGTTCAACTTGCTGGCCTTGTTTCTGGATCCTTGTATTGCTTTGCAGTCCAAGCACCAGCAAGAGCCATGGGAGGAACTCTCACAAAGAACAGGCATTTGCCTGGAAGTTAAGGCTGTCTTCCTGAATTGGGAGCTCTGGTTTACAACATCATAGGTTGTCTAAGTGTTTACTATTAGGACATGACCTCAATTCAGTATAGCAACATTATTATAGTGTACTGTTTGTCCATGTACCTCAGATAACATCTAAACATTCTTCAGGGACCCACAGATGAAATCTGGCCTTCCAATAGTTAAAAAAAGACTAGGAAGTGCTGAGTCCTTGGAATGCATCACAATGTATCTCCAGGAAATGGCAGACTGTCAGAGGATCAAAACCAAGTCAGAATGATATAAATTTCCCTGATAGTTCTTCAGAGCGGCTTCAAAAAGACTTGCCAAGCTTGAAGATACATGCAGGGTTTTGGATACTTTCAGAGCAGTTTAGAAGGACTTTACAAAGTACCCCTTTGTCTGCTTTCTCTTGCCGTATCCCAGAAATAACGGGCAGCCTCTGGAGAAGCCCACACAGTTGTACTCAACACATTAGACCAAATCTTTCTTAATAAAATTCAAGAATGTGTACTACAGATGTCTCAGAATATGTTAGCAGTATGTGGTCAGTAATGATGGCCTTTTGCAGCCCAGACGATTGTTACGATAGACCGTAGGAAATGAAACAGCCTACTCTGAAGCACTAAGGGAGAGCTGTTTTCTGTCTCCATTGCCCTAATAAATGATGGGCTGCAACAGCTTTCCCAGTTTTATCAGAACTTTCTATGGGCTTACCTCCCTACAACATTAGACCATCCTCCTTTATGCATATGTTTCATTTAAATTACATAGTCTGGAGGCCAGTCTGCAGAGGAAGATCTATAGGGGAAGCCTTAGGAAAACTAGCTGGCTAAATGTTAAGGTTAGGGACGTGAATAATCCTCCATTCTTTTCTTCCTAAACTTAATCCTTTCAGTGGCAGCATTATAATACGAGGCACTTATGGTTTGCTTTTGTGCTCCTCTTACTAAGTAGAAGCCAGTCGTTTTAGAGATCTTGCAACTTCCCAGTCAGCAGGTCTGTATTTATGGATGCTATTCTGAGATACCTAATTTCCTGTGCACTCTGTGAAGCCTTCGTGCCTAACACAAGGTTTTGGATTCCACCCCAGTGACCAGGTGCCTCCAAGTTACTTGTATAAGCACCTGACACTTTTTCTTATGTTTAGCCATTAAAAGAGAGAGTTAACCACTCTTGAACCTCAAGGTATTATGTCCAGTGATATGAGGTACCTGGCTGTTAGGAATGAAGGGTGAAGAAGTCTCTGATCAGAGACAAACTGGACATTTTACATGAGGAAGCAAAAAAGCTATAAGTGGTTTTATTTTACTTTAAAAATATGGAACTGTAAAAATCATAGTAGTATAGGTCAAACCTATGCAAATGTGTATGTTGATCATCATTTAAATATATTGTTTAAAAGATTTCATAGGAATAACCAGTAACAAAAGCTTGAATTCAGAAGTGACTCCTTTTGAATTAGAAGTATTTCACAGAATGTTGAGACTTTGCATAGAGATCTGGCCTGAAGATATGCAGTACAGGTTAGGGTTAACGCCACATGAAACATCTGAAAACTATCACATGGGTTAACGCCACATGAAACATCTGAAAACTATCAAAACTATCATAAGGATTCTTGTATGTAATAAAGGAACTATTTTTTGTATCACAGGAAGATCAGTCAGGCTCCTGAAATGTTTATGATTCTATGATTGTCAGGCTTAATCATTCTTGGATTCACTGAGTATGTGATAAATCTGACAAAATTTGATTTAGTCTCATGAAATTCATTCAGTAGTCTCATGAAATTCATTCAGGCCAGGTTGCTGGTATTGAAAATCAAAAATACTCGATCTGTAGCCATCTGTGGCAAATAGAGCTTTTTACAGTAAAGGTCAAGTATCAGTTGTTCTGAAAGCTGTCCTACCAAGTGAAACAACTCTTGTTGTTGACATTCAGTAGCTGTATAAAATAAGGGGAAAAAAAATCACACTGTGGTTATCAAGAAGCAGCAGCACAAACAAATGCAGGTTAAATCAAAATTTAAACCTTTAAAAATGCAGGTTAAATCAAAACTAGGAGGAAGGTCTGTTATTTGGTCTTCTGCTACCAGCCCTGCTACTTCTGTGCTAGAAGTGGTAAAAATTGTAAGATGAATCCCAATGTACTGCATTTTTGATTGCTATTTTATTATATGCATCCCATTTTCAGGATGTTTTTTTCCTTCTGTTTATCTCTCAGCTAAATTTGGAAAGCTGTCTGCAGGCTGGCGTTCTGTTGAATGAGCTGGCTGCCTGAATAGATGCGCGACGTGATTTTGCACCAGTTAAGGACTGTAAAGTAAGAGTACTGTCCTCTGGCTTGCCAAGAGCCTCTTTACGTATATTAAATCTTGTCTCCTCATATCATGTGAAAAGGCAAAAGTAAACCAATAATCCATTTTCTGATTAATTCTCAGATTTAGCAGATAAATCATTTGGAGGAAGAGGAAGGGGCTCTAAAATAACAAATTCAGGACACTGTTAGAAAGTAAGGCAAGAAAGGGACCACTAAGATCAGCTGCACAGATCTGCCCACAGAATTCCTCCTAGGTACTCCCATATGTTGTGTCTGAGGGGAAGTGGCTGAAACCTCTTCATGTTAGAGAGTGAACATATCAAATCTTGTGGTAAGTTATTTTGGTTTTTAATTTCTAAAGAGAGAAGTCTTGGACCTTAATTTTAGTCTCACATGCATACACTACAGTGCCAGAGACAAGAAAAAGGAAATGTGTATCTTATATCTAAAATCTTCAGATTTTGCCCTTTTTCTCCCACAAGCGAACTTAACGAAGTGCTTAGTTAAATTTTGTATACATTTTCAAAGTTGTCCAAGCTTGAGTTCACAAAGACATATTATTCCACAAGTTTTTGGCACAAAGCTGCTTCTGCAGAAAAAAATAAAACCAAACACAGTGCTAGAGAGGAGAGATGATGAACAGGGGGAAATGATAGAGAAGACAGAAGCAGGGCAGAGCTCTGAGGCACTTCAGCTGTGAGGATCTTGTGTGTGATACAAAAGGGAATCTGAGATGTCTTTGCCTGTCTCTCTGGCTAAACATAAAGAGCTATGCTTTTGAAGTCCATACCTGGCTTTAATGGAGGTGCCTTTGGGAATCCTCTAATCTGTTCCTTCTTGGCTGTACATTAAGTACCTTGTGAGAACATCCCCATTTCTAGTCATCCCTTTTTGAGAAATACATAAAATACTGCTTTCCCAGTATCTCATTTTAGATACCATTTCCATAATGTTTCCTTTATTAAGTATCTACAATATAAAAGTCACAGTTTTATGTAATGTTGTTGCAACTCTATAATACGATAGGACAAAATGAAAACACATAACTTTCTGAAAGCATCAGTTATGACTGCCCCTGGCAGATACCCAAGAATTCTGTAAAGGGAACTCCCACATGCTGCTAGCAGCTCATAACAAGCACACTCCGATCTTTGCATTATATTTCCACTTTGAACCTGCTGCTTTTAACATGTAGAAGTAGTGATGAAATGACTTTTCCCTGAATTTTTTCTGGCGAATATATAGAAATTTCCTAGGCTTTGTTTACTTTTCTTGGACTTTTAATAAATGAGTTTATTAACAGGAATGTTCACTGATATGAGGAGTTTTATTAGTTATGCAAAATGAATTTTGTAATTATAATTGTGAATGATGGCATCCGAAATTGATTTACGTTACCTACAGAAGAAGTAATTATGTGCACTTAAAACAAGGGATGTCAGATGATAATACTCATCCATTTTCAGATAAAAGCAACAACCAAGAGTTGTTCATAAAAATAATTAGAACCACACCCAATATTAAATAAATACTCCAAAAGCTTCTCTTTCAAGACTGCAAAAACAGCGATAGAGTGAGTGAATAATTGTTCATTGTGTATTAGTCACCCTGCTGCAGTAATTATTATTGCTAATAATATCTCTTTCAGAATGTTTGGACCCTGAATTTGGAGTAACTTTCACATCTGCTCATTAATTAGGCAAAGACTTGGAAAGAATCATTAGGAAGTACTGACTAAACATAGCTAGGACTTTGTGGAGACATATCTTCTTAGCATCTCTTCCAGAGCAAGGGTTGCCCCAAATTCACAGGAGATGTATCAACGTTTTCTCTGTATGGTAGTTGTAGGATTTCCTTTGTCCTCTCTGACTTTTGTCCCAAACAGCTGTTCACAATATCTCACAGGAGATACTGCTGCTAGTAGTATCAGACTTGAAAGGATCCAGTTCTGCATCACACTGTCTTGGGATATCTTCTACCAAACATCTTGGTTAGGAGCAGTGTAACTTCTCATTGCATCATATACAAAGCAACATTCCAAGTAGTTTTTAAGGATTAAAAATTTCCTGGGGATCACAGCACACAGCAATCCATGCACCCCTTGCCAGCCCCAGAGGAACAGATTTATCCTATTACTTTATCCTTGTAAAAGGCACTTCCAGTCTGAGGAGGAAGGAAAGCGAGAAGATGTATTAGTGATGGAGAATTGTTCATGGAAATTTTACTTTAAGCAGTAGAAAAAGAACCTTTCTTTTTGTTTTGTTTGTTTTCCAAGACTCCAAAAAACAATATATAAAATTAGAACCTTAACATTAACCATAGGCTTGCATTTGATTTGAAGAATATACTTTGCTAATTAAAAAAGTTTGTATTTTGTGGTACAGCTTCAGACTATTTTGTATTACTGCAATTTAAAAAGACTTTTCTGTTTCCATTGTTTATAAAAATACAGAAAAAAAATGGTTTGTGCTACCTCCTTGTAGCTTCCTACTTCCTCTCCTTGCTCCCCATTTAATTAGTTTCCTCTTCTCTTCCCCAGCTGTTTAGAGATTGTTCTATCCCTATGGCTTTGCTCCGTGTGGCTTCATACTCCTGATCTGCTCTCTGCAGTTGTCTCCTTTGCTGCTCCGCTTCTCACGTGAGACGCAGCAAACTGTCATTGACAAATCTCAGAGAACATCAGGAGCTGGGATTTTTGGTTTTTTCTTCCCCTTGCTGTGTTTACATGTAGAAAAGCAAGAAAACAAGGATGGGGGAGCGTATCGTGTTGATGTTTATTCCATTTCCCCCTCTATCCTGTCTAAACGATGATACATATTGTGCTTATGTGTGCCTAAAGCATAGCACAATCAGGATACAGACCATAGCAGTGTATTGAAACTAAATAAATGAGACAAGAGCTTCTCTCAAAACCTTGTCACTGATTTCCTTTAAAAGATTGCCATAAATCCCTATTTGCTTCATAAAAACAACTTCTGCTGCATATCTGCAGCAAAGTTGCAGAGAGACTGTCTTAACGTATTGCCAGAGGGTTTTTCTGGCTGAGCCAAATGATGTTCATAGAAGAAGATTGAAATTATAATCATTTTGGGAGAGTCTGTGATCCATGCTGAAAGAAATTTCATTTAAAATGTAGCATTTATGTTAGATAAAACTATTTCCACTATTGATATTTTTATTGATAGTGTATTTCAAAATAAATGAATTTAACTTAATGTCACAGAATTTTGTTTGCTTAAATTTATTGAGAGGCACTAAGGTCCTGTGTGCTTGTGTAAAGCTTTCTGATTTCTAGTATATTTAATTTAAAATAAAAAAACTACTCAAAGCCTGTCTATAAAATAACATTCC
>NW_010235319.1:76667-78300 GCF_000690775.1 Eurypyga helias
AATTTCTTAGACATCAGCAATGCTTATTGCAGACATTACAATAATCTTGGGAAAATCTGGCTACCAGCATACTAAGAAAATTTAACTACATTAACTGTCATAGATTAAGGCAGGGCGTGACAGCTAATTATTATGTCTGTGATTAAACTTTGCAATTCAGTAGTGTAAAACATTTCAGTTCCACTGTGCTCCTATATACGTATGTAACATGAAGAGATGGGACTAAACCTTAAGCCCCAATCTTTCTACCTCCAACTGGAACTTTGAATTCTTATTTTCAATAAGATTTAATAATTTATCCACTGATGAATTCCCATTTAATTGCTTACATCTAGTATGAATCAAAATAATTGGAATTACAATCTCAGTAAGCATTTTGATGGTGATTGTCCATGGGGCTGGATGCAGCGCTGATGTGAACAAGAGGAATGAGCATAAGCCTTGTGGTGGAGATGGCCCTGCAGGATGAGACTTTAGCTCAGCTTGAATTCCTCTCCTAATTCCTAGAACATACTTTCACTGAGCTGGCAGCACTCACGTTTACAAAAGGGTTGTATGATTTCGCTGTGTCTTGGTAAATCTTGGACGCAGGCTGAAGCAGCTGGAGAGACCTGCATTGCAGGGTCCGTGCAGCATCAGTGGGGGTGATGGGGGTGGCAGGGATACAACGTCCCGCTTCTCTCCCCCAGTACTTATGCACACTGTAGCTGAAATGTTGGAAAGTCTCCCATCAGTTGAGCTCTCTTGGTATTGGAATTGAGAGAGCTACAGGAAACCAGCCACCTGCAGCATTAATTATTGAGACATTTACAGCTACTCGGAAAACTTCCTTAGCTTCCTGGCCCACATCAATGCTGTAATTTCAAATAATTATTGGGTCATTCTGTTCACTGAACCAGCCAGCTTGGTACGAACGAAGACTTTAAGTTAGCTGAAATTTGAGACACTGCAGCTCATTAGTCATCCTGAACGTTATTGATTGGAAAAGGATGTTGTAGTAAGCTTTCCTGACACCCGATTTCTTTCAAAAAAAGAAAGGCTGAGCCACCTAAGCACGATTCCCTCAGCAGTAGGAGGGAGAGCAAAACTGCCAAGGCCACCCTCTGCCATCAGAGTCGATTGACAGCTCAAGGAACTGGCAGATGCTTTCCTGAGGGCAGGGGGATACTGGTTGGTCTCCATGTCTAAGTGGGCACTTGTAAGGCTGGAGACAGGTGATAATTCCTTCACATGCTGACATCTTTTGGATACTTTCTTTGGAAGGAGAGGAGACAAGTAGAGAAGAATGGTATGCATGATGGACAGAGCATCCTGGAGCAGTTTCCTGTGAAATTAACTTAATCTGTATTTCTCCTTAGGCTGGGTCCACTGATGCAAGGACCAGATCAGTGGGGTTTTTTTTAATATGATGCAGGTTACAGCCATAACAATAAAAAGAAAGTAGAAAGAGTCTTTCCTCTGGTTTATTTTTGCTCTTTGATTACTTAGCTCATCGATGCAAGTGAATCTCTATAGCTTTATTTTTTATGAGGTGACCAAATAGTACAAGTCTGGTTAGAGGGAAGTCTGCTCAGCCTGTGCCTGGGGAGAGAGGATCCATGCCTGCTTGTTCCAGCAGGCTGCGCACATTCCT
>NW_010235319.1:78319-84232 GCF_000690775.1 Eurypyga helias
ACTCCCTCAGCAGCATCAGAAATGGAAGATGTTGGTTTCTGGACATTCTTCTGACTCCCAGTCTCTGTCCCTGCAGCTTCTTGTAAGCCCTAGAAGGAGGTGGTCCTGTGCTGAATCCTTCCTGCCTGCCTAAGGGGAGGAGTTGGGTGCCTTGAGTTAGTAAGGAAAGAGGATAAGGCAGGGAAAGATGGAGAAGGGAGGGCATTTTTTAAATGGAAAGGGCTCCTTAAAGCGCTCTTGCCTCCCAGTCTCTCTAGCTTCCCCACTGCCTACCTAGCATACTAATATTTCACACTCATCTAGCAATATTTTACCCATGTAGCTGAGAAGTCTTAAAATATCTTTTAATTCTGCCCCGTACCTACTTCCAGTGTCATGCAATATTATTTGCTGCTTAACCCGCTTTCTGCTGTTTGTTATCAATTACAGTTCAAGTTTATTTGTTGGTAAAACAATTTTTCATATAGCTAAGGGCAGTTCAGGTCACAAGAGCAAGGGTTTTTTTTCCAAGAAAAACAAATGTCAACATCTGTAAATGTTGCTACGGTAATGAAAATGGGCTAAAATCAATAAATATATTATAACATATCCCTCATTGGACCAGAGGTTCAGGTTTCAGAGGCATTTGCACAATTCCCACTGAAGCCTGTCTTTTTCATCAAAAGCAGAACTTTACCTGTCTGTTAATATTTTACTTTACTGTGTATGTTTTTGTTATTTATCTGTCCCTATGAGTAACTCACACATTGGATTTGTGCTAACCTCATTCCCACAAGATTCAGATGTGTAATCATCTTAGATTTCCCAAGTGAGGAAACAAAATGAAGAGATCAAAAACCCGGTTTTGACAATTCTGCTTGTGCTGTAGGGTACCTGACTCTGGGAATAACCTCATTGCTGTCAGTGAAGCTTTTTCATGGAGCAAGTCACAGGTGTTCAAGGGTTGTAGGGTGTGTTTTTATCTTTCTGGAACCCAGCCGAGCCAGCTCCTTAGTGATAGGTTCAAACCCAGCAATAGGAAATGAACTCCAGGCTCCCAACACCCAGCTGATACTTTCAAACCAAGAAACCTGTTTCCATCTCACAGTTCCGTAGGCAACCCATGTCAGCTGGGAACAGTGTGGGGTGAAACTCCCCAGGACACACAAGAGCTGTGGAGCTGTGTGGCCTGGCCTGCAGCCCATGGCTGCTCCCCGGCCTCATTCCGGCAGGCAGCCGCAGCTCCCAACACCCAGCACCATGGCTGGCGTTGCGCTCCCTCTGCTTCCCATCGCTTTGCCATGGTGACCATCTTCTTGGAAATCAAGAGACAAGACGTCTTCTATGTGACCTCAGCTGGACTGCCAGGAAGGAGGTCACTGGCCAGAAACTAGAGTGCTTTAAACCCCTTTTTCACAAGGAAAACAATCTCCTTTAAGGGTTTTGCTTCATTGTTCACTAGTCAAAATGCTTTATTATGCAGGCTTCGGTGTCATATCATTGAAAATACTTGCATAGGTAAACTGGAGTTCAGCCTCGGAGTTGCTTGGCATTTTAACTTGGTAGGCTCACGAAAGTCGGATTTTTTAAGAAAGAGCACCATCTTGTGGGAGTACGTGTTGTGAATGCGCTGAACTGCCAAAATCCTGTGGAAAGCTGGCACAGTTAAACTCGGGCATTGAGAGTTTCAGCATCCGTAATCTTTATGGTTATGGTTTTACCTCTGAGAATTAACGAAATAAGAAAAAATGCAAGAAGAAAATGAGGTAACATATTTCTGTTCCACCATCATAAGGATTCATGAAGACTAATTTGGAAGCATAATGTCAGAGTTTATTGAAATAGATAAACTTTAGGCTTAAATGAGGATATATTTCTATACATAGTGTAGGATGAGAAAGCTAGATTTGAGGCTAATTCCTGAGAACATTAACTTGAGGTTTATGATTCCAGCACAGAAATTATTTGGGGCTGTAAGTTTAGGCTATACACTTTCATAGAATTGTTTGCTAGACCCAGGCAATGGCCTTAAAAGGGAAGCCAGAGTATTGCCCATTGCCGTAGAGCAAGTTTGCAATAACTGTTTTGTTGGTGGAAATGCAGTTCAAAATAAGTGTAACTTAATGACTTGCAAAAGTACTTAGAACTTGATGAGTTGCAAAAGCCTGGATTTAAGCCCATAGTGCATTCATTGCAAAGCAGTCACTTCTGTAGTAGATGCTATTATGCTGTAGGTGAACTGAAGTCTTCTTACACCTTCTGTTACGTTTGATATTCCTTTGTACCTTTCTGTACTGCCTGGCTGGTTTCATGCTTTGTTTTCCAGAGTCATTAAGTACAAAAATGTCAAATGGAAATGCTTCATTAAATGGAAATGAGATGATAAATTGACTCTATTTATATAAACTAATCATTTACTCAAGCTATTGCTTATTTACATAAAATCAAAATAAATCAGCACTCAAAATTTACATTTTTACTGCACTTTATTTTTCTATGTACGTGACCCTCTCGGACCCTCCAGTGTAGTTGCTATGGCTCTTAACATAGAACTGTTGACACAGAGTAGCTGTTGAAATCAGGCCTGGTGTTGTGTGCTCATGATCAAGTCTGCAGAGTTGTCGCAGTGAGAATAGAGTCATCCACCAGGCAACTGCATCACACCAACGTTGATCATTTCGTACATCAGAAACAGAGTCTTTGTATAGGAACATAAAAGTACCTTGCTTCAAAACTAAATACAGGATTGCTTTAGCCTTCACTTAACAGCAGAAGACATTCTCCTATGACAAATACTCTGTTGCACTGATACTATTTTAACATTTTATATGTATTCATACATAAATATATATAATATAGATGCATACTTTCAGAGATATGTACATATATATATTTCCAGAATAATTCCCAGTTGATTCAATGAATAAGTTGGTAGATTTCCATTTTTATGCCTCTTTCCAACATATACCAACCTTGCAGTAACTGTTGTGTTGCTGGAAATGCAGTTCAAAATAAGTGTAACTTAATGACTTGCAAAAGTACTTAGAAGTCCCATGTTTATTACCGGAGTGGACTTCATAACCATGAAAGTAATCTTTACACTGCCATTAAATGTCCTAGCCTTCCTATAAAGCCATGGATTGTCACTGTTATTTCATATCAAGTGTTGTGTGTTTAAAGCAAGGACTATATCAGACTGAAACACACACTCTGATAAGTGAATTGCTCGTTAGGCAGAAAATTTCCTGAAAATGTCCATTTAAGGTTTTGAAGGAGTCAGATTATTGCTGATGGCTCCCCGAAAAACTTCTTCCAACCGTAGTTTTCTTTTTAGAAAGCAACTTGTTCTTACTCTTGTTGAAGGGTAGGCTAACACGACCAATCATGGTGATACCTTTGTTCCTATACTGGCAAGTGCATTTTGTCTGTGCTCTGGTAACGGCCATGTGTGTATATTTAGGCTAAAGTGTATATTAAAGCCCTAAAGTTTGATGTCTCTACCTCGGTGAACACAGACGAAAATGAGCACAAGCTATCTATTACAGTCTCATCTGAGAGATCAGTAAGGGAGTTTTTAACCAAGTGTGATAGAAAAACAGGTGCTGCCAAGTAGAGGAGAGTCAAGATCTAAGTCTGGTACGCTCTTCAGCTGTGCTGAGGGTTACATACTTTCACAGAATATGCCAAAAATTTTGAAGGACATTTTGATTATCCATTTACTATAGAAATCGCCTTTTTGGTGGTGGGTGGGTGGGTGGTTGGTTGGTTTTGGGTTTTTTTTTGCCTTTTTTTTTTTTTTTGGAAGGGTATTGTTTTGTTTTAAAACTTTGAATTAAAGGTAGAAATTAGCATCTTGCACTTGGTTAAGATATGATTTTTCCAAGTATTTTTAAAATTTATTTTATCTTACAAGTCTAAATGTTCTGTGTATGTAGGTAAATGCTCATTTAACTTTAACTTGAAACCTACTAAGTGCTGGAAGTGAAAACTCACAGGATTAGGTAGTACATATTCTAAATTCTCTGGTTTTGAATGACTGTTCTAATGGACCTGACATTTCTTACCTTTCTTCTTTAGTTGCTTCCACTCTGCAGTGTTGGCAAGAATGAGGTATCTATCTTACTTGCTCAAAAAACTATGAGAACATGTTCTCAAACAAATACCTGCAGCAGCTTCAGATATTGTCACCTCTCTACTTAGTGGGAGATGCCTACCCTTGGTTTGGGTCACCTGATGTTTTGACAGAAATGAAGATTTACTTTCATCTCAGCCACGGCAAATCACCATCCAGTGCAGCAGTGCAAATAATTGTTATTAGTAATTTGAGCTAATGTTGCAGCCTACAAAGTGTAATGTGTGTGAGTGAATCACCATTTGTGCACAAGGCAGACTACTATAAATGGGTATACATACCACCTTCTATAGTTTAAGAAAATCGTTGCCTTTATTCACGTCTGTTCATGTTTAAGATGTGTGAAAAGTTTCTTAGTGCTAGCAACAGCTTTTCTTCTTTTGGTTTTATATGTGATGGGTGCCTCCTCCTGAAATCACACATCTAAATACATCTGCCTGGAATCTCAACAGCCACAGCTCTACTGCAGTCAGAAGGAAGGTGGTGTAATTTTATCTTTGTTGTGTCTGAGGGCTTTTTCTTCTGTGCCTCATTATTTCTTATTTAGAAGATTGCTTGAAGGTTTGTTCTGTTGTGTTCTTTCTTTTTCTTTCAAATATTCTGCAGTTGCTGCACAATACTGAGATTTCAACGGCACAGCAAATATATTAAAACAAAATCAGGGTGAAAAAAAAACCAAACCCAACCCCAAACATTCTTGTTCTCCTCCTTCCCCGAATATAAGAAATTCTAGTTTCTGCAATGATTTTGGCTTTGTAGAATTACACTTGTAGAGGACTCTGGGAAGTGTATCCCTACCAGGAGTAGTTGTAAACTTCCATTTTATTATATGTATCAAAGTCAAGAATCTGGCCCTGTATTATGTAATATGTCAGGATTCATACTCATCCAAAGCGGTCATTAAAACAATGACATGCAAGCTGACAGGAAAGCTATGTTTAAACATCCTACATGAAACACTTACTTTTAGCTATGCTCATAAGGAAATGTTTCTTTTCCAAAAGATGGGTGTTTTGATGAGGTGAACATCAAGGTGTTGTCTGTTACTTGCTGAACAAAGAAAACGCAGTCATCAACTACTTAAATTTAAGTCATAGTCATTGTGTGGCCAATAAAAGACAATTTCCCTACTATATTGTGTTGTCTTTGACAAATTTCTGTAGATCTGTCCCAGTCCTGGCAAGGACAGTTGCTGGTGCTGCTGCCTACTGATTCTTATTAGAAACCTGAGTCAATAAGCCTCAGTTTGCCTGAGTTCGCTTTTGCACTGAGCAACCTTTGTCCATTTCTTTTTTAAATTACAGTTAGTTCTGAGATTTATTGGCTTTCCAGTGGTGCCCTCAAATCCTCTTCCTTGATGCCACTCTGCAGGCAGCCTGTCTTTGCAACTGGGCATTTGAGAGCTTTGAGAACATGTAGAATAGAACACATCTATACATATTTTATGCATAAATTGATTTGTTCTGGAACAAACATAGCTATGGTATTTCTTTCCATAGCACAGCATGATTGCTACAGAAGCGGGGAGTGGGCTCAGGGGCCCCAATTCCTTTGCTAACTCTTCTGTTGGCTTCTTAACTCCTTTGCTAACTCCTTTGTTAGCTGCCTTGCTAACTCCTTCGCTGGCTCGTTAGTTCGGGATTTGGTGGGTCTGTTAGTTTTCCTAGTCCTGCTGTTGCTGATAGGGTTCACTCAGACCCGGCTGTGATTGCTCTTGGGCTGTGATTGCTCTTGGGCTGTGATAGCGCTCGGGCTGCGGCGCTCCGGCTCTCTGGCTTCTCACTTCTCAGGACCCGGTTGTG